>NC_089224.1:93911443-94103943 GCF_963924675.1 Phocoena phocoena | reverse complement strand
ATATATGGTATCCAGCCTCCCTGTCCCTCTTCTCCTTCTGGCTTTATATTTTATCCAGATGATAACCCACCAGGCAAACCCCGAACTTTACATTGCAAGCAGACACACTGAAGAGCTGCCTGGGGGAAAACACTAGAGATACTAGGCCGGTGTTCATTTTGTATTTTCCTGCCCTCCTCCTGCCCACACCCGTGGCTGCCTCGTAGCCCGTTCAGGGATCTCTAGGAATCCTATCCATTTACGTCTCAGGGGTTGGGGGATGGGGCTTTCCAAGGGACCTTTTCTATAATTCTGATTTCCCAGGATCCAAAATTGATATGGGGAGTCCTACATGTTAGTGCCTGCCTGGTAAAATAAAAATTGGTCCCTACGTTTTTTTTCTCATTGATTTTTAAAATCATTTTAATCATGTTTAAATGTACAATTCAGCGGCATACGTTCACCTTGATTTGCAACCATCAGCATGACCCACCCACAGAACTTTTTCATCTTGCAAAATTGAAACTCTCTACTCATTAAACATCAACTTCCCACTCCCCTCTCCCCCAAGCCCCTGGCAACCACCCTTCTACTCTCTGTCTCTATGAATTTGACTACTCTAAGTAACTCACATAAGTGGAAACTTACAGTACTTATCCTATTTTATTTTATTTTATTTTATTGGCCATGAGGCTTGTGGGATTTTGGTTCCCTGACCAGGGATAGAACCCAGGACCCTAGGCAGTGAGAGGGTGGAGTCCTAAACCCTGGACCGCCAGGGAATTTCCAGTACTTGTCCTTTTTTAACTGGCCTATTTCACTTAGCATAATGCCCTCAAGGTTCATCCACAATATAGCATGTGTCAGAATTTACTTCCTTTTTAAGGCTGAATAATATTCTATTGTATGGCTCTACTACATTTTGTTTACCCATTCATCCTTTGATGGACATTTGGGTTGTTTCCACCCTCTGGCTCTTGTGAATAATGCTGCTGTGAGTATGGGTGTTCTTTGTTGTCATTGAATGTTTTGATTGTGTAGCAAGATGCATTAAGATAGACTTCAATATTTCTTAACCTTCGATGATGGGAAACAAACAAATCGGGAAGCTCTCTGGATTATATATACCGGCTTGATGTACTTTAAGATCACTTCCACGGATCAGTCAGTAATCTCAATATTTTAGGTAGGATTTAAATATTTTATCTAATCACATGAAGGCTCACTGATGAGTAAATTACTATAAAAAAAACTTTTTAAAAAGTTAGAAGTTATTTTTTATTTTATTTTATTTTTTTGCGGTACGCGGGCCTCTCACTGTTGTGGCCTCTCCTGTTGCGGAGCACAGGCTCCCCGGATGCGCAGGCTCAGCGGCCATGGCTCACTGGCCCAGACGCTCCGCGGCATGTGGGATCTTCCCAGACCGGGGCACGAACCCGTGTCCCCTGCATCGGCAGGTGGACTCTCAACCACTGCGCCACCAGGGAAGCCCTAGAAGTTATTTTTTTAAGTGTGGAAAATGATAGTTTTTCTGGAGAGCCAGGAAACTGGCATTTGGTGGCCCAAAGCCTGAAGAAGCAGATTGTAGTGAACAATATGTACACAGATGAGGAAAATAAAATACTTTGAACTGGTAAAAAGTGTACTATGCATTTTTTTCCCAACAATTTCTACATAGGGGCTCTGGAGTAAATCTGAAAATATTATAAAACCTGCACAGGGCCTTCCCTGGCAGTCCAGTGGTTAAGAGTCTGCGCTTCCACTGCAGGGTGTGCGGTTTCAACCCCTGGTGGGGGAAACAAGATCCCACATGCCACGAAGCGCGGCCAAGAAAACAAAACAAAACAAAACAAAAAAACCCTAAAAATATGAACATTGTGTTAATATGTACAAATAGTAACTTGAAGTGTGCATATAATTTAAAACAATTTTAAATTACATGTATTGTAGTTTCTTTTTTTAACCCCACCTCCCATCTCTTTTAGTGGACATTTTTGTGGAGGCCACGTGGCAAATCTAATCCAGTGCAGTTCTCAAAGCTATCTGCTCCACTGATGGCATTCTCTCCTGTTTGAAAGCACTTCTGCATACTTAATTGGGTGTGTGTATGTGTGTATTTACTGGGATTTGGGAAGCAGGGGAGAGAGATCTTTCAGGGTTTATGATGCCATCTTGAAACCAAAAGTCAATTTTTTCTTAGATTAAGTCATTAAAATCTTGATAACCATGGGAAAAAAGAGCTCTCTCTAAATTCTCTTTTAGAAGATATTTGTGTATTGGTCGTGCTCTCTTAAAAGAAGAACACTTTTCTTAAGCTAAATATTTTCTCGGCAATGATCTCATTGCTCCAAATTTAACGCTGGTTCAATATTCTCTTTTAATTCTAGTGACAAATACTGATGAGGAGATAATTTTTTATTCTGTGGTTCCATGAACTCAGCATTGGGTAGGATGTAGTTTTTTTTTTTTTTTGCAAAAAAATATTTGTTTGAAAGCAAAAAATGAGCCAATAGAAAGAACTGATGAAAGTCACACAATCTAACGTAGAATATGAGTATAATGTATTGTACTAACGTAAAATTTTCAAAATTTAAAAAACATGGTTCATGCAAACATACAATGAAAACTTATCTAAGATTTTATTTAACCAATTCATGAGGGACTCAGCAAGATGTTGACTTCAAAGGAGAACTACTAAGATAATAAGGTTTAAAGGAAAATGTGAAGAACATATATGTATATATATTACATATATTTCAGTTAGGAATGATGAAATGAATTTGCTAATAGATGCCAAACTGGGTAACTGATTTATATCATATAAGACAAAATCTAATTAGGTTTATCTTATTTTTTATCTGGCAGAAATCACCCATATCTCTACTGGAAAAATTAACTTGCATTGTTATGGACAAGAATCTTTTGCATTATCATCAACTTTCTGCAAGTTAACTTTACCCCTATAGAGTTATAAATAGCCTAGTCAATAGAAAGTCCATTAAAGGTGCACAACCCTCTAGAATCAATCTCCAGAAGGGCTACTACACAACACCCAGCACCCCACTGAAAAGACACCCAGTAATCTCTTTTGCCCATTTCCAAGTTTTGGATACTTTTCCCTGACATCACCAATTAAAAAAAAAAAAAAAAAAAGTATATATATATATATACTTATACACATATATACACAAATGTATTTAAATTTATTTCTTTTTCAGGGGAGCATGGCAGAGAAGGAGAAGTATAGGTTGGCTTAAAAATGTCTTGAATGTATTTTTTGTTGAAACAGTGACATGATTTCAAAGTTCATGGAGAGTGGAGCTTAACAAAGAAACTGTCTAAATAATAAGAGAGAGTTTGCACTACCTGCACTGTCCATCTCCTACTCCCCAAAGCAGGCTCTTATTTTTGCTGAGCAAAAAATAATTAGCAAGAAAGCCTGCTGCAAAAGGGCCTCGGAAGTGTATTTTTAACGACTTCTTTTTAAGGCTGCACAAGTTGAACCCTTATATGGGCGTGTTCATGGGTGGTTAGGGTTAGAGTGGGCTCAAGGCACAGAGAGAAAACAAGTGAGGATGTGGGTGAAGGAGTGGAAGGCTCTGCTCTTGGGGAGCCCTACAGACATCTCGAGCTGAAAGCCTTCAACCTGGAACTTATTTTTTCTCCCCCTGCAGCCTCTCTACCCTAACTTGCCACAATTCCCTTTGTGTTTCTGTCTCAGTGACTCCTGCCACCATCAACCCAGTTGCCCAAACCAAAAGTTTCGGTGACTTCTGTAATTTCTCTTTCCTTGTCCACCACAGTCCACTGGCCATAAAATCCAGTGGATTCCACCCAATACCACTCTCATTTGCCACTTCTCTCCACACTCATTGTCAGTGCCCTGCTCCTGGGCGTGTCCTCTCTTGTCTGGAGCCCTGAAGCAGCTCCAGGCCGTCTCCCTGCCTCCTCAGACCCAATCCCAATCCCACAGAGCCGACCCTGGGAGCCTTTCCTGATGAGGTCGCGCTGCTGAAAACCCCGTGACAGCTTCTGAGCGACCTCCTTGACTTGCTTTATGAAGTCTTCTTTATTTCCGCAGCTCACTGCCGCTCTCCAGCCGTCAGTTCCAATCTGAGGCGGTCCTGCTCGCCATTGCTAGAATACACTCTCTAGTCTGTCTCTTTGCCCACGCCTCTCACCGCTTAGACTCCTCTCCCGCGCCCTTCTCACTCTCAGGTCTTCGCTTACTTCTTCCTGAAGCCTCCCTGACGCCCCAAGCTGAGTGTCCTCGGAGCAGCAGAAAGTCCTACCAGCTCTCTCGCCCCAGACGGTCTTGTCGCCTGGTCAAGCCTGTCGCCCCTGGGTGGCCTGGACTGGCGGCTTCTCGCCCTTGGAGCTCCAGCCACGTCGCCCGGCTCGCTTTCAACTTCTGGAAGATTCCCGCTCCTTCTGCCCCTCACCCCTCTTCCTTTGCCACCCCGGGGGTGCCTCCCTGAGCTCCCGACGGCCTTGGATCCCGCGATCGTTCCACACGCTTAGAGCACGGGAGACAGTTTCCTTCTGGCACAATCCGGGACTCTACGTTCAGCTGTGTCACTAAACCGGACCCGCAGCGTGTCCCCGGGCCCCCCGCGTACCCGGCGCGCAGCAGGGGGCACGGCCAGGTGAAGCCGCGAGTGGCTGAACGAGCGTCACCCCGGCGCGCGGGCCTGGCGGGGAGGAAAGGCCCGCGCACCGCCGCCGCCGCCGCTCCCCAGGACCCCGCAGAGCCCTCAGCTCCCTAGCTTGGCGCCGGAAGCGGCCCGCCCGGCCCCCTCCCCGGGGCGCCCGACGCCTTATCTCGGCGCCTTGGGGCTGCAGGAGGAGTCGCGGGCGCGCCGGGAGGAGGCGGCGGCGGCGGCATGGCCCGGGGGCCCCGGGGCGCCGGCTTCCCGCCTGGGCGCCTGCTGCCGCTCCTGCCGCTGCTCAGCCTGGCCCTCGGCGTGCCCCGAGCGCCGGGCGCGGACGGTGAGTGCAGGCGGGGAGCAGGCGCGGCGCGGGGTGGGGGGGCGGCGGCCCGGACTATGCCGGGCGCGCCCCGGACGCTCCCCCGCCCCTGGGCCGGGCTGGCGAGGAGCCTGGTAGCTGGGCGCAGGTGGGGGATCGGAGGGCGGGGTCCGAGAAACGGGAGGGCCTCCCGGGCGGGCTTCTCCGCCTCAGGCCCGGTCCCGGGCTGCGGGAAACAAATGCGCAGCGGCCCGGCCCGCGCCCCCGGGGTACCTGGCGCGAGTGGGGGCCGGGCGCGAGCTAGGGGAGAGGCTCTCTCCCCCTCAGGAGAGCCGCGTCCGGCGCGCGAGGGCGTGGAAGGGCGTTCCGCCTGCACTGTCACGCTTCCGGCCCGGCTGTGGCTTTTCCGCGACAAATTCTTGACCCGGAGCAGTTGTCTTTCTACCTTTTAATTTTTTCCCTTTGATGAAGAACCAGATGCTAATACGGTGAGGAAAAAGTGTAAGGAAGTTTACGGGAATAAAGCAGTTATTAAGCCATTCATTCAACAGATGAATGGTCCTTGAATAGTTTCCCTGTGAAGGGTGCGAGGGCCTCGTGCTGGTCCTTACTGAGCTCATATTCTGCAGAAGACAGACAAGCAAATAAGCCATTTCTAGGCAGTTGGAGTAGTTTTTATTCCCCCTGCAGAACGCAGTGTTGAACGTGGTACGAGTTACGCGGAGGATTCAGACACGGAGGGGAGGTGGCATTTACTCAAATAACTGTAATAAAGGCAGAACGCCATCAGTGCTCTGAAGAGGTGGGTGGTCAGAGGAGGGAAAGACTACTTCTGACCAAGGGAATCTGGTGGCCTCATGGATGAGGTGACCTTTGAACTGGGCCAACAACGATTGGTAATATTTGGTTATGGGAAGAGGAGGAAAAGGCACCCCAACTCATAGCAGAGGGCACAGCAGCTCTCCACAAATACGTGTAGAATGAATGAATTCCAGGTGGAGGGGACAAAGTGAGGAACCACACGAAGGCATGAAAGCATGGGGGCTGTGTTTCAGTTTGACTGGTTTGTAGGAGGTGCGTGGGAAATGGGGGGCAGAAAAGCAGATTGGATTTAACCAGAAGGCAGGGTGTTGTGATTGGCAGACCAAGGCATTTAGTCTTAGTTGTTCCTGGGCAGTGAGTAGCCATTGGAAATCACTGCAGCTTTTAGTACAGGGAGTGATGTAAAAGCTGGTATAAGAAAAGCTTCCAGCTTCCTTCATAAAATGAAACACTCCTCCCGTAGTGGATAGCAAATTCTGTGTAAGGAGATATGAGGGGACTTTGTGGCTCAGACTCCTGTTCCCCTCAATTCTCTTTACCTTGGGACTTTTACCATCACTGGACGGTGTTTTTCTTGACAGCCAAACCTCCTGGAGTGGCCATTTTTATACATCAGATGCTCTGGTGGGCTTTCTAACTTCCTTCCCTAACTTGGTCTCCCACGGCAGTGTGCGTAAAAGTTTGCAGATACTTGGAGCCTATTTCAGAATCTGTGTTAAGACTGTAGACTAGGAAACTGTCCACTGGGGTCCCATTGGCTTGCTGGCCTGAGATGGTTGAACAAAGTAACTACCTAAGGCCATCCATCTGCAACAGCTTAACGGCTGTGGGGTGAATTTTGGGAAATGGAAGCCAGGGTTACCTGGATGAGCCCCCTCTCCTTATGCAGGCATTTCCCCATCATTTACAACTGTGTAGAACCTGGTTTGATTAAGGGCAGGTTTCCTTGCAGTGATCAATGTGGGAACTGACTGGATGCTTAGGGCCATTGAGGAAGTTGTAATATCTGTTCTAGAAGTTCTGAGGCCGGAAGACTGGCCCCACAGTCATGACAGCGGGAGATGAGGACTGCATGTAGGTGATAAGGTAGAAAGGGAACTGGAAGGACTTAATGACAGATGTTAAGGTGCAAAGGAACAGAAAAGAAGTTGGAACACTAAGGGTTTAGGACTGGGTGACTTGGGTATATGGGTCTATGGGAGGAGAAAAAAAGATTTTGGAAGAAAGATGCCTAGTTGTTTTGGAGATCCTGAATTCGAGGTAATGCTAGGACTTTCGGAGAGATGAAACCAACAGGGAGTTGAGACTGTGGACAGTAAGTGTGTGCAAATGATGGAGACTCGATGGTCACTTGAAGTCTTGAGGTTGATAAGAGCTTGAGGACCTTGAGGACCAAGGACAGATTTTGGAGAGACTAAGTTCAGATGGTAGATGCACATGGAGGAGAAAGAGCTGTGGCCACATAGATTGGAGGAAGCCTGGGCTAGTAGAGCATCAAGGAAACCAGGGGAAGGGGAGCCAAGTGAGTGGAGACTGAGAACAAGGCTTTGGATTTGGTGACTCTGTCAGTGGAAGCCAGAGCTAGCAGAGCACTGAGGGTGAGAGTCAGATGCAGAGGGCTCAAGTGAGTGCAGGACTTTGGCTGCAGAGTAGATATTCTTTAAAGAAGATAGAAGATAGAAGGAAAGAGAAGTTAGCGTTCAGTTGGGCTGGCCAGGTCAGTGCAAGAAATTTTTTTGCTGGGGGAAGTGGTAAAGCAGACTCCGGCACGAATGAGGGGAATTATTGGGTAGAGGGAGAAACTGAAAATGGAAAAATAAAGGAGATATTTATTGGAGCAGGTCAAAAAGCAAAGTTGGTCTACAAGTGGGAAAGCTCGATAGGGAGAGGGGAGGGAAGGAGAAGAATGGAGAACAGCTCTTCCCTTCCCCCACAGCTAGCTACTTAGTGCTGTTCATTTTTCAAAAGCAGCCCAATTGTCCTCCCTCCTGGAGGCCCCTCTGTACTGTATTACATGGGCCACTACACACTTACTTATATACATACATATTTATAAGGTACCCTTGCTCTATACACTTACACCATATTGCAATGTAATTGTTTACTAGACTAAGAGCTCCTTGTGCGTAGGGACTGTGGCTTGTATTAGGAATCTGGTATGGAAATAAACGAAGACCACTCACATGAGAAAAGGCTGTTTATTCAGAGCTTGCTCTAGCAAAAGAGTCAGCGATCGTCATTTACATTTGTCAGAGACTCACAGGCAGGCCGGGGAGTGTAAAAACTTTACAGTGGAACAGAAAGGAAGGTTTCAGGTATGCCCGGGTTGGTTGGAGGATGTTGCCATTGGGAAGCTGGAGATAGCGTCTCTCTGACAGTAGGCATCTCGTGTGATTGGTTAGGGGAGTGTATTTGGCTTTCTCTGATTGGTCCTAAGTTTGAAGCGTGGGCAAAAATTATGGAAGCTGTCCAATATTGATTAAATCCTGACCACTTGGGACTTATTGCTACAGAGGTTGTGGTTTGACTTCCTAGACCGATGGCCGCAGATTATGGGTCAGAGTTCTATTTTTATGTGTGGTCTGGGGTTGTCCATTTGTATATTCAGTCTCTCACGGTAACATTGCTGAATTACATTTAATTGTTATCCAACACGTTTCAGGGAGGAGAGAGTGGGGGAGCCAAAGTCAGGTGGCCTGAGTGTGAGGGAAGTGTGAAGTGGTAGTTAGTAGAGCAGGAGGGTGTTGGTGGTGGGCACGGTGCCAAGCCCTAGGGGAACAGAGAGGTTAGGAATGGGCCAGGAGGGCTGGAACCAGTCAGTCCTGTTTCTTAACCTTTTCCTGGCATTGCTCTGAGTCTGGGAGCGGCTGGGGTTTGGGAAGGCCAGAGGGTGTGCAGAGGGCGGGCAGAGGCCTCGAGAGGCTTGGGGAGCGGTGGTAGAGAGGGTTGGGGAAGTTGTTACTGTGTAAAGTACACCTGACTTCCTGAATCGTGCATTCCATAGGCTTGGTCTTCACTCCGTCCTCATGAATCACAGCAGCGTATTCCCTGTTCAGAGTGAGGAAGAGGAGGAAAGAAGGGAAATGGAGCGGGTGCGTGGTTTTGGGAGTGACTTACAGTTGCTCAAAGTAATGTAGCAGGATTAGAGCCAATGAAGATGATCCCTGCCACGGCCTGTGTTCCCCATCCAAGGACTTGGCCCTGAGCACATCCTCAGCTTCTGGTCAAATCCTAAAATGGGCTCCTAGGTCTCTGCAGCCAAAGGTGGCAAGAGGCCTATTGGCCTTAGCTCTGCAGAGGAGACAGGGGTGTTGAATTGCATGGATCTTAAAAAAAAAAAAAAGGTATTTAGCTTGCTCGAGAATGTGGGGCAGCCTGTTCATGTGTGACATTCAGGACATAAACCTAGGGTGTGGCTGCTTTGCTCAGAGCTCTAAAGCATTGACATTGGGGTGCTCGGCATGGGTTGGTTCCTAGTCTGGAGGCCAGGTGTGGGACCCCCTCTGCAAGTTGGTCTTGTTCAAACAGGAAAATGGTCAGAAGAGGGCAAAAGAGCAAAAGCAGCTGTGGGCTGATAACCGTTTTACACAAGGAAAGGTTCTGGGTTCCTGATGGGGAATGGCAGCCCTGGGTTGGGGAGGAGAAGGGGACTGGATGATGGTTCCCATTGCCCCACAAGGATTATACTGCTTGAAAGAGTAGAGTGCTCTCTGTCTTGGCAGATTTTTGTTTTATTTTTTATTATTATTTTAAAAATATTTTATTTATTTATTTTCATTTTGGATGCATCGTGTCAGTTGCGGCATGCGGGACCTTTCGTTGTGGTGCGCAGGCTCCTCCTTGCAGTGTGTGGGCTTCTCTCTAGTTGTGGTGGGCAGGCTCAGTAGTTGTGGCACAGGCTTGGTTGCCCCACAGCATGTGGGATCTTAGTTCCCTAACCAGGGGTGGAACCCACGTCCCCTGCATTGGAAGGCGGATTCTTTACCACTGGACCACCACGGAAGTCCTTTGGCGGATTTTTAAAGCGCAGGCTATGTTTTTGTTTTTTTCTGTGAGGGATGTTGGAGAGGAGGTCTCTCAGGTTCCTTCTGTTTCTGGAATTTGATGCCGTCTCTTACAAGCAATGCAATTTTCCATAGTGTTGCAGAAGACTTGGGAATGCTTTCTCTTCCTGAGCTTTGCGCCCCTTTGCTTATTTCCTCAGGTCATTGGATCTGTTTCCACATGTCTCCACGAGTTTGAGAGACAGGGTCTCAGGAAGGCTGTGCAGTGGGCTTGTTTGGTCTGACCGTGAATGGCTGGGGATGAGATTAAGATTTGAATTCAAGCACTCTATTTGTGCTTTTAACACTTCCTTCTTCCCTTGAAAGTGGACAAAATCTCTTCACTGTTTTGTCACAGTCCAGCTGCTGTTATTTCAAGAGTGCATGTAAGTTGTTGCTTGAGTATTGAAATACAGAGCGAGAGGAGCAGTCCCAGGCTGGCAGCCTCCACTCCATCCTGATGTCAAGGTTTACGTGGTGTGCGGGGGAGGGGAGGGAGGGGTGAGCAGGGCTGAAAGGGTGAGGAAGCTGAATTTCCAACTTCTGAGTCAGGTATTACCCAGAAGGCTGGGAGGATGTGGAGGAAGCAAGGAGTGATCATGGAAATGAAGGTATTATGGTTCCCAGAATATCAGCCCCATGAATAGTTGGGCATCTGTCCACACAGTGATGTTGCTTTGGGTTTTTGCATCAATGCAGCTCTCCATCACTCTCTTCATTAGTATAACTGGGAGTTGGCTAGCTGTCAGTACCTTCATTTACTCATTAACAAAGAGCTGTTGAGTGGTTGTATTAATAATGTCTCACATTCTAATTGCTTTATGTGTATTAACTCATTTACTCTTTAATCCTCAAAACAACCATATGAGGTAGGTTTATTATCATCCTCATATTACAGATTTACAGGAAACGGAGGCACAGAGATTATCAAGGATTACCCAGCTAGCAAGTGGCCAAGCTAGGATTGTAGCCCAAGTGATCTCTCTCTCTCTCTCAACCCTGCTCTGAACCAGTATGTCTCCTACCAGGCACTGCATCATGCATGACTTGTTTCTAACAACAATAACAATATCTATGGAAAGAGACATAGATATTCATGTAAATTAGCTCTTTGTCTAGTGCTTTGAGCTCATACAGCATTTATATTTCTCATTTAATCTTCGCAACACGATCTCCGTCTTACAGATTAAAACCAGAGCTCTGACAGTTTCATTTGCCTTCGATCACATAGGGAACAAGAGAGAAGACTCCAACCGAGGTCGAGACACCAAAACCTGCCTGGTCCTCTCATTGTTGGATGTGGATTTAGCTGGCTTAGTCACTACAGGGTAGAGAAGGGAAGTGAATCTAGGAGCAACCCTCAGCAACCCTCAGCTGGGGGACACAATAAGAGTAACAAAGAGTACTTGTCAGGCTTTTCCTCCTAGATTTTTGGAGTCCGCACTCTCCTGTTTCTCTGCCAGTAATTCTAGGCATCCCTAGGGCAAGGGGAAGAGGGGGATCCCTCGCCCCTGTAGTAGTCCCCTCAGTTACTGTGTGGCAGCCACCTCTCTGCTCTCCTGAGCAGAATCTGCTGAAGACAGAAGTCAAGTCGTCCTTGACTTGGATGTGAAGCTGCTGCCTGACACAGTTCCACCCCCAGGTTATAAGGAAGGCACAGTGGTCTTGACCCAGGCCTGGAGAATTCTTCTCCATTGGGTTATTCTCTCTGTCACGTTGGTCCCATAGCTGTGCTGTTCCTCAGACTAGACTTGGTGAAAGATGTCTTCGGTATTACCTTTGCTTTCCCCAGGATCCTGACGTAAGTCCTTGAGATTGAGGGAGACTTTCAGTGTTGCTGGTAGTGTGGTGCATCTGGGATCTTCTTAGAAATGCAGATTCCCAGGCCCCGCTCACACCTACTGAATCAAACTCTCTGGGGATTCTGTTTTAACAAGCTCTCCAAGTAGGGTGATCAACTGTCTTGGTTTGCACCGAACTGAAGGGTTTCCTGGGCAGGGGACTTTTAGTATTAAAACTGGGTTGAATTGGTTACTCTGTCTCCAGTGATTCTGTGTGTGTGTGTGTGTGTGTGAGAGAGACAACAGATGTTTATTGTTTTAAGTTGCTAAGTTTTGGAGTAATTCATTATGTAGCAGTAAAAAACTATAAACTAGAAAGGAATAAATATGTAATTAATGTATGCAAAATTTACAATTGTTGCAAAATTGCTTTGTAGACTAGTTGTATACATTTATGCTCTTCTCCAGTGATTCTTAACTGAGTTTTTGACCAATGGACACTATTGTGTGGTCAGAAGCAGCCCCCAACCCCACCCCGGCCCCTGCCTTTCCTTGTATTGAGGTTGTGCTTCCTACCCCCTTTTTTTTTCCCCCAGAAGACAACTTTGTCCCTCAAGCAGTTAGAACTCAGAGGGCCTCCCTACTAGGCCCTGCAGACTGGGCTAATCATGGCTGAACAAGAAGCTTCAGCTGAGGTCCCTCTACCTCTGCAAACCACTTTCTCTTCTGCGGGTGGTCTGGGAAGCCTTTGGTAGACTGGCACACATCTTGTCTTTTTCGCCAGTATGGGAAGCAAACATTTATTGAGGGCTTCGCTGGTGGCGCAGTGGTTGAGAGTCCGCCTGCCGATGCGGGGGACGCAGGTTCGTGCCCCGGTCCGGGAGGATTCCGCGTGCCGCGGAGTGGCTGGGCCTGTGGGCCGTGGCCGCTGAGCCTGTGCGTCCGGAGTCTGTGCTCCGCAACGGGGGAGGCTGCGGCGGTGAGAGGCCCGCGTACCACAAAAAACAAAAACAAAACAAAACAAAAAAACATTTATTGAGCCAAACATGACAGGTACTGTCCTTGGGGCTACATTTATGCTAAATTATTCCTAATGGATCATTAAAACATGTACCCTAAGAATGAAGTGTCAGAACATTAGAGGGAAAGGACTTCAGGGGCCCTTGAATCCCTGCTACTCAAAATGTAGTCCACATGGCAGCTTGTTAGAAATGCAAAATATAGGGTCTCACCCCAGACCAACTGAATCAGAGCCTGTGGTTTAACAAGATCAGAGCCTGTGGGTGGTACTACTTTGCTTCTTAATATTTCGTGTTTATTAGATTCTTTCAACAGTTACATGAAGTAATCATTTTCTATCTAATGTAAGTTTCTGGAACTGGATGGATATAAAAATGCTGCCATCTTTATAAAGATAAGTATTCCATATAGGAAAAAAATCAAACATCTTATCATTTTATTATTTCATTAGTATAGTATAGTGTTTGTGTCAATAGAAAAAAAGAATACAGATACATACATATATATGTATAACCGAATCACTTTGCTGTACACCTGAAACTAACATAATACTGTAAATCAACTATACTTCAGAAAAAAAAGTTTAGTGTATATATCTATTATTGTACTACCCACACACGCTGGGGTGAGTGGTCATCATTATATGGTTGACCACAGCTGGGTTTGTGGAGGTGACCCAGGACCCATTATTTAGAAGGTATTTCCAGGATTTTGGTTGCATGTGATTATGGATTGACAGTGTCGTTATGGTACTGTTTTAAAATGTTGTGTATTAAAATGTTAAAATGGTTAAATAAATTTACCCCATCTTGGTGGACATTTAGTACGGGGACTCATTCTCCCTTCAGCTCTGTCTGTTGCCCCTATAATCAGGAGCCTTCCTGGTCTGTTTTCTCCAGGTTGTAAAACTCCATCTTACGCCAGGGTGAGTTAGGGGATCTGAGCATCTAACTACTCCTCCATATTTTCAACTTGTTCCTTAACTCTCAGCCCCTACTCTTTATGCTTGCCTTCTGGGGTGCTAAGTGACTCCATGCCTGAGCCTTTCAAGTTGGCTTTTATTTACGTTTTAAATTTTATTTTAATTAATGTCCCCTCCCTCCCTCCCTTCTTTCCTTCCTTCCTTCCTTTCTTCCTTTCTTTGCTTCCTTCCTTCCTTGGCTTTTACTTCTTCCTCTCAGGCAGTTCCCATATGTCCATCTCTTTCATCTTCTGAAATATTGTCAACATCCTTGTCTGCTGTCATCTTCTCTCCCAGAGTTTATACCTTTCTGGTCCTTGATTTCATTTTTAAATTTTTGGTGAGGGTTGCAGGTGTATTAAATCTGCTGTGTTTAACTGGAAGTCTTTCATTTGTACTTTAAAAGAAATTGTTATGTATTTTTTGTTACAAGCTCTTTCTTATTCCTAATGTTGTATGTTTGTATATACCCTTGTTTTCCTTCACTGGTCTTGAGTTTTGACTACTGGTCTTTATGATGCACTGACTTTGGCAAAAGTTTTTTGTTTTTCCAATGAATTTGAATATATTTTCTTTTTAATCTTTATTGAGTCCTAACCACCCCCCTCTTAAACCCCTATTTTGTTTTTTTCCTTTTTATCAAGCTTCTTGTATTAAAATTTTAGTTTCCCCCATTCCCCCAGCTGCCTGCTTTTCTTTCTCTCTTTTAAAATATAAAAAACATGTCAAACTCAAATTTTCTGGTGTAGATAAGCTTTTATGTCTGGTATTAAACATTTCAATGTTGATATCCTCTTTGCCCCAAGAATTATTTAGGAGAGTGTTCTGTAGTTTCCAAGTAGGTTTTCTTTTGGGAATGCAAGTCTTATGTTTTATTTTGTAGTTTTATTACATTATTACATGGTAGTCAGTATGACCTCTATAATTTCTACTTTTTTGAAACTTGTTGCATTTTTCTTTATGGTCTGGGATATAATAAATTTTGTAAATATCCTATGGTTAATTTAGTATTAGTGATAAGCATGGCTTGTCTCATTTTTGTGTTATATTTTGTTTTAAAAAAAAATAAAGTGGGCTTCCCTGGTGGCGCAGTGGTTGAGAGTCCGCCTGCCGATGCAGGGGACACGGGTTCGTGCCCCGGTCCAGGAAGATCCCACATGCCACGGAGCGGCTGGACCCGTGAGCCATGGCCACTAAGCCTGTGCGTCCGGAGCCTGTGCTCCGCAACGGGAGAGGCCACAACAGTGAGAGGCCCGCATACAGCAAAACAACAACAACAAAATAACAAAACCAAGCGTGGTTAAGAGAATTTATATATATCCCTTTCTCAGTTGGTTTCATGCCTAGAGCAGCCTGAGACTTAAGTCTTTATTACCTGGGTGGTAATGGGGCCAAGACTAAGATGAAATTCCATGCTGATATGTTCTCCTTACTAGGCCACGCCTGATATTACAGACACTGGGAGTGCAACACAGTACCCCACATAGCCTCGGGTAGAAATTTGTGTTTGATCTTGGGCCATGTATCACCATCTGGTAGATTTGAATGTTTCAGGAATTTTAGCCCCAAACATTTTTGCTGCTTATCTAAATAATTGGGATCTGGGCATCCTGCTGGGACCTGGCTGTTATCTCACTGACATTTTAAACACATTCACCACTGTTTCCTTATAAGGAAAATGGATAGGGCAATAGACGAGTTCTTCTTCCTTCCATTTGCTTTTTAAGTTGTAGGCAGTAGGACTGCAGTTTCCTTTATCCAGTTGGTCAATAAAAATACACTGAATGTTTATACCATGCCATAATGATGTATGGGCAAATGACATAATCCCTGTCCTTGAGACGCTCGTTCATAATAGCAAGCTGGGAAAACAGAGGTGGAATAGAATATACTGACAAATTAATATGGTTGATATGGAAATGTACAAGTGTTAGGGGCGCACAGAGGAAGATTTAATTTTCCTCAAGAATGGAGGAATGTGGAAGACCTTAGGGAGAGTGTGATGATTAAACTGGGTCTTGAAATAGCAATAGATGCTAGTTGGACAGAGAAGGAAAGATAGGCATTCTAGACGAAGGGAGCATCGTGACTATGGCATGACATAAGACAGAGGATAGCATGTATGTATGGGAAAGAGTAGCTGGCCTCTTGCCTGGAGAACACTGTGTGTATTTGGGTTTGGGAGCAGTGAGGCTGCAGGAGTTAGTCTGGGGTTAGACGGAAAAGAGCATTGATTGCCAGGTAGAGGGATTTGCACTTTACTCCATGGGCAATGGGTAGCTAAGAATGGGATAAGGTCTACCCTTCATAATTTTGGTATTCAAATTTTGGTTCTGCATTTTAACTGTTTATTACCCAAAATGTGACTCACCTAGAGTAGGTGATTGAAATGTTCTTTTCCTGATATATATAATTTATGATTCAGCTTTAGATGTCTGTGCCACTTGCCATGAACATGCTACCTGCTTGCAAAGAGGAGGGAAGAAGATGTGTATTTGCAAATATGGATTTGTGGGCAATGGGAGGACTCAATGTATTGGTAAGTTCTGAATCCTGGGTTAAGTTGAAAAGTTGAGTCAAGAAACAAGACTCTCTAGAGTTAAAGAGTTGATGTCCTTGCGGGGAAAACATTATTTTGTTCATGTGTTTTTATTACAAGAAGTTTTGTCAATTATAATAAGTCTTTGTTTTAGTGTTGGGATCCTTTCTCTAGCGTTTCCAAGGAATTATCCCTCATGTTAGAGGTCATTGAACTTGAATCTCTGGAAACTCTCTGACCTAACACAGATTTGAAATCTGTTTTAACTCTTGAGTTTAACTTAACAACTCGAGTGACTATTGCATTTTTAAATTTCTCTAGTTGTTTTGATAGGAAACTATTTAGTACCATGGGGAAAAACAAAACACAGTTGCCAACTTTTTGGCTGATTAGTGAAATACTGTTGCTTTGAGTCTCATGTCTACCAGGATCCATCCTCCAAATTTTTTGTAGTTGTGACCCTTTAGGGTCTTGGATGACTTAAAGGAATACAGAAACCTTTAGGCTAGAAACATCTGGGATAATTTTTTGTCTCATAGCATTCACCATGCCATGAGAGTCAGACAATATCCAGGTTCAAACCCCATTCAGAGACAGGGAGAGTTTCATAGTAACTTTGTAGTAGTGAATGTTAAGATAATCACAGTTTCCTCCCAGCAACCATGTTACCTGCAGTAAAAATATGGATAGTTTTGCCTTGTAGCTGTGGATTGACAGTATATACGGCCTTGTTGTGGTATCTTTGTTTTTGTTTTGTTTTGTTTTTCCTCCCTAAAGAAAAACGGCAATTAAGTCCTGAGTTTAAAAAGCCATATTCTACTTCACAGGTACACGTTTTCACAATCACACACCATTGCCCGTTCCTGCAGGCTGGAGTTGGGCCTTCTCTCTTTAGAATTCTGCCCATAAGATTCTTCCCCCACTGCTTACGAGCAGGTGCTTGGAAATGAAGTCGGGATTGGGGAGCACGGACAAAGCTTTTCTACTCCCTCCCCTACTGAAGTCCTCCTTTCGTGAAAGCTCACTGCAATCTTGATTGTTCTTTGACTTCTGAGCAATAGAAACGTCTCTGAGTGGGTGGAGGGGGCTTTATTAATTTATGTGGTACTTGCTCCCAAACACTACACACTGCATATCCCAGTACTTGGCCTGATGAGACCATGCCGTAGGTTACAGGTAAGATCATAGGTGTGCCAGAGGTGCTATAACATGGTATTACGTCAAGGAACCTAAGAATTCTAGAATCTCATACATACACAGATGTCCCTTCTGATGAAGTCTGCAGGGGAGATACGCCTCAGAAACAATGGCAAAGGACAGGAATATTCCATCTTATGCACAGGTGGACTTGTATCTGAAACCCCTGTGCCCTGCTCAGTAAGCTGGACTGACTGGACACTTGGCCTGGCAATGCCTTGAGGGTCTGTTCTGCTAGTCTGAGCTCTTATGCAGATCTTACCTGGAATAGCGTTCCAGGTTTAATTAAATTTAAAAAAAGGTAATATAAGAAAAATGAAAAAAATAAAACCCCACCAGATTTTGAGTGGGGCTGGTGGGGGGCAGGGGGGGTTGGCTCTTGAGTTAGCAGGAATGGAGTGCAATTGTGGGAGGCGACTGAACTGCTTTGAGGGAACCAGTAGTGGAGTAAAACACTAAATAACAGACAAGAAAACTCCAGTTCATAAGTTGATGATATCCCCCCGCCAAAAAACTAGCTGGTTAGATCAGCTCTCAAAGGATGCAAAAGAAATTGGTCACAGGAGTTTCCTCTGATGGTAGAGGCTAGGGCAGAGTCAGCAAACTGGAGCTTGGGGGCCGAACTTCACTGCTGCCTGTTTTTCATTACTAATTTGTTTACTGATTGTCTGGGACTGCTTTTGTGCTCCAAGGTATGCATGAGTAGTTGCAATTGGAGACCTATGACTGGCCTTTGACAGAAAATGTTTGCTGACCCCTGGGCTGGAGGACAGAGATGGGAGGGAGGTTTACTTTCATTTTACATTGATGTCAAATTGTTGAATTAGAAATACTCCGGGCAGGTTCTGTGGTCTCATCAAGCATCCCATGTTCCAGCCCCTCCTCACTGGGTGATTAACATTATTTATATGGATCACTGACGATTAGCAGGAGCTGCTTCTGTCTCAATATTAGCCCTGCCCCTGGGTGAGGCTTGAGCACTAATTCCATTGTGTCTCCCGGTAACCCAGAAGTAACAAATTTTCCAGTTAATCATTGGATGTAAAATCATCCTACTCTGGTTTTTGTTAAAAAAAAAAAGCTAGAGAATGGTTGGGCTGGAAAAGTGGGATTCTGTTGGATTTGTTTTCCCAGGCCTATGACAAGATCTTTTTAAGTGTGGAGAAGTTCAAAAAGCATTCCCTTCTCCCAATCTTCAAATAAGATGGACTATCAGATTGAGATGTTGGATTTCTCTTGTGGTTTTGTAATACACCAGGTGCAAGACTACGAGGGGCCCGTGTCCTGTAGTCTGAGAAGCATAGTGAGAGGAGAAGAGGCTGGGGAAATAGATCTTTCTGCTGTTGTCACAGAATATTGATTCTCAAGTCCATAACACAGGAGAACAGTCTGGGTGGTTGATCGTGGTTTGGATTGACAGCCCTTTCTGTGCGTTGTCTCAATGTATCAACAGATAAAAATGAGTGCCAGTTCGGAACCACCGTGGTCTGTGGGAACCACACATCTTGTCACAATACACTCGGAGGATTTTATTGCATTTGCCTAGAAGGATATCGAGCCACAAACAACAACAAGGAGTTCATCCCCAATGACGGCACCTTTTGCACAGGTACTCGGGAAGGGGGCTGCAGTGATGGCAACATGGTGATGGCAGGACGGTGCCTGGTACCTGGGATGTGGAGGAGGGCGAGCGTGGAGACAGGACATAGTGTGATTTAAGGGAGGGACTCTCCTTTGTCTATGAGGGAAATTTGCACTTGGACTGGGTATTAGTTCATATTAGGGAATTATTGTTCACTTTGTTAGAGGGAATAACTGTACTGAGGTATTTAGGATAACATTCTTATTTTGGGAGCTGCATGCTGAAGTACCTAGGGGTGTTATTATGAAGTATCTAGTGTTATTTTATCTGTAAGGTACTTTAAATGGCAAAATGTGAACGATTGTTGAATCTTGGGGGTAGGGGTGGCACTAGGGGAGACTGTAATATTCTTTTTCTTGTTCTGTGTGTTTGAAAAGTTTTATAACAAGCAACGGGGGGGCTCCCCGAGATGGTGTGCCATCTGCAGCTTCCTTGGAGTGACTCTGGTACCCGCCAGCTCTGTGCACATTGCCCACAGGGTGGGCCCTGTGATGCAGCAGCATGCCGCACCTGTTAGAGATGTGGGCTTGTCTCCTGGAGGAATAAGTTGAGTGAGGAGTGAATAAGTCGAGCTTTTAGGACCTCAGTAGCTTTGAAGGTCAGATTTTGGGCATATGTTGGTCAAATACAAGGGGTGGGCAAAACCCTCCTAATTTTCAGTAGCTCCTGTATTATCTGAACTCTATTTACAGCCTGTCATGATAATATAGCTCTTAGTTTTTCTAAGAGAATCTTTGAACAGTAATGAAGAGGAAAGGCAGGAAAAGACTCCTGGTTCTAAGATGGCTTTGCATAGTCTTAATGACTCTCCTTAAAAGCTTTGTGATATTTAAAGGTTTGGGGGAGAAAAAAAGAGAGAGGAGAGCATTTTTTATCTTTGTACCCACCAGGAACCACAGGTTTTGATGCTCAGATTCATTCTCCCTCTTGACCTGTACCAAGGTAAAAATCCCTCAGAGGGAACATTTGATTTATTCTTGGCATGACGAATGAACACATTCCCTCAAAGAAAACATTTTACAATATCTTGTTGTTTTAGTAGCAAATTACTTGCTACATGATTGCAGAAGTGCAGTGTTGCAGATAAATTAGGTGCCTTAAAAAAAAAAAGTTACTAATTAAAAAAAAAACAACCTTGGGACTACCCTGGTGATCCAGCGGTTAACACTCTGTGCTCCCAACGCAGGGGGCCCGGTTCGATTCCCGGTCAGGGAACTAGATCCCACATGCTGCAACTAAGAGCCCACATGCCGCAAGGAAGATCCTGCTCAGGGCAACGAAGATCCTGTGTGCTGCAACTAAGACCTGGCGCGGCCAAATAAATAAATAAATATTAAAAAAACAACACCTTGGGCTTCTCTGGTGGCGCAGTGGTTGAGAGTCCGCCTGCCGATGCAGGGGACACGGGTTCGTGCCCCGGTCCGGGAAGATCCCACATGCCGCGGAGCGGCTGGGCCCGTGAGCCATGGCCGCTGAGCCTGCGCGTCCAGAGCCTGTGCTCCGCAACAGGAGAGGCCACAACAGTGAGAGGCCCGCGTACCACAAAAAACAAAAACAAACAAACAAAAAACAACCCTTACAAGATGATGATCTGGTGTTCAGTTCATTCAATATATTTACATTTTTCATGCGCTTTCTATGTGCCAAGGCTATGCTAGTGGGAGGTGACGGCAGACAGCTAATTTCATATCAAGTGTTAGTCATAGGTAAGCAAAGGGCACTTTCCAGAATCCAGAATCTGTGGGGGCACTTACCTT
This sequence comes from Phocoena phocoena, assembly GCF_963924675.1. Lineage (NCBI taxonomy): Eukaryota > Metazoa > Chordata > Mammalia > Artiodactyla > Phocoenidae > Phocoena > Phocoena phocoena. The sequence goes on along the minus strand of NC_089224.1, from coordinate 94,083,234 downwards.
GGAAGTGGGTGAGAGACTGGAGGACGTGATACCTGAAATTGTGTTTTCAAGGCTGTGGGAGTTTGACAGGAAAAACTTTTGTAACTGTATATATCAGTATAGTTTCCCAGAATGCTTTCTGTTTTTAAAAAGGTAGGAAGAAGAAGAAGAAGAAAGAAATATTTTATGCAAGATCCAAAGAGATGTCAGCCTAGGAAGAACCAATCTTCCTGGAATAAAATCCTGATCTAGGCTCTGCTTCTGTTTATTCTACTCCTTGTAACTATTTAGTGACCTTCCCCTTCTTAAAAAAAAAAGAAAATTGAGACATAGTTCACAAACCATAAAATCTACCCTTTTGAAGGGTACAATTCAGTTGTTTTCAGTATAATTCACAAAGCTGTGCAATAATCTCCACTATCTAGTTTTAGAACATCTCATTAACACCAAAAAGAAGTCCCATATCCATTGGCAGTTATTCCCATGACCTTTTTTTTTTTTGAGGTCCCCATTTACCACTCTGTAAAAGCCGATGGATGACTTTTCCTGATGACACTGAGTTTCTTCCATAATCACAGTTGCCACAGAAACGTCAGTGTCTTTAGGTGGGGCAGAAGCTTAGCAAGTTTTGGGGTATCAGCAGTTATCCAATGCTTGCCTGGAACCAGAAGATTGTGAATCCTAGTTGTTGAATTCTGAGAAATCCTGGGACCTGGTGTTTATTGTACTCTGCAGGGCTCAAGTCAAGTTCAGGAGCTTGTTGCAGGTAGGCCTCTGGATGTCACTGCTTATAGATGAGGAATGAGTTGCAGGGGTTCTAGTGCTGGAGAACCTGCAGATGTTCTGGCCCCCAGGCTGCCTCCGGAATGACTCCTGGCGATCATGGGAACTTTGCTATGAGCCATAACCCAGAGGAAGAAGCTCTGTGGTACTTGTGGTGTGAGGGCATTCCAAAATGCCAGAGGCCTTGGCAAACATGCCATTGTCCCTCTTGGGTAGTGATGGGGCCATGCCTGAGTTCCTCCTGCGGTTTATCATCTCCCACACTTTACTCTTGCCTCTTCCCTGCCTTTTGACTTGAGTGGGTCAAGAGTAAGTGGAGACAGACTTCCCTGGTGGTCCAGTGGGTAGGAATCCGTGCTCCCAATGCAGGGGGCCCTGGTTCGGTCCCTGGTCAGGGAACTAGATCCCACGTGCCTGCCGCAACTGAGAAGCCCGCATACCACAACTAAAGATCCTGCATGCCACAACTAAGACCCGGTGCAGCCCAAATAAATAAATAAAAGAGTAAGTGGAGAGAGATGAGACTGATGTGAAAATAAGGCTCAGGGCTGTCATCTCTCTACCAGCATGACTCCAGATAGGCATGGCCCTGGTGTGTGTGCCAAATAGGCATTGATCCCAGCGTTCAGGGTCTGCTGAAAACTGCAAAATACTCTTTCTGTGCCTTTGAATTCCCCAGCTCTTGGGAATCCATCTTGGCTCTATTGACAACAGCAACGTTCTTTTTCATAAGCTCGTTTCCTGCAGTATAAGGGCCTAATGCCATTTCTTCTAGAGAAATGTAACAGCACTTCAGCTTTGGCTGAGAAATGAGAAAAATGGGGGTTGGGTGTGTGGGGGGGGAAGAACCTGGAGGGAGTGAATGCTTTGCTTTGCCATTTGTCATCTCCTGGAACCTGCTGCCCCAAACCTGTATCCCATAGGTCTGCCCATGGTGAAGTAAACACCTTCATTCCTACACGTAAATCACTACCACAGCTGAGACCAGTGTAGTCTGTTGGCGTCTCTCGCAGGTCAGGAGCCTTGTTTTCCATGTGAGCCTCTGCCCACAAGCTTCTCAGCTGCCCTGTTGTTTCGGGTCCCGGAGCAGCCTGCTGTGGTCTCAGACACAAATGCTCAGCCCCATCGAGATGCTGCTTGCTAGACGTGGGCTGTGCTCACTAGCCTTGCAGCCATCCTGAGATTTCTCCCAGTGCTGTCTCCAACAGAACTTTGCTGCCCAAATCCCAATCCTTTGTTTTAGCTGGATTTATTCCTAGAGTCATGCTTTACCACTCTGGAAGAAAGAAGAAGCAAGGCAGGATAAACCCAAGGGAAAAATCACACTGGGGACGTGTTGCTCGCTACTGCCCAGAGCAGTGCTCATAGCCATTAGCTCCTTGCCTTACTCCCTGTGGGATCCCCTGCCTCCTGCTTAGGTCTCCAACTGTGGTGGGTGACGGCCTCAGACCCCTGCTACTGCCCCAGTGCCTTGGAAGAAGAGGCCAAAGATTCTCAATCAAAAGATGGTTAAAACAAAGGTCCATCCCCCCCAAATGCCACAGGCCTTGACTAAGGCACCATTGTCACTCTTGGGGAGTGATGGGGCCATGCCTGAGCTCCCCCTACAGGTTAACATCTCCCACCCTTTACTCTTGCCTCTTACTCGCTCAAGCCTCAGGGTATAGATAACCCAGGTTCTTTCCAAAGGCCCTGTTGAGTATAGTAAAATATATACACAGGGTTCTTTTTTACTCTATTAATTTAAAGTTTTGGGAGGAGTAATAGGGACAGGAGCTGGGCTTAAGTTTATTTTTGAACTGTCTGTAAAGTAGGCTTTCCTAAGCAAACTATCAGTATTAGCAAGATTGTGAAGGAGGTGCTTAGCCCTTTAAGTTCAGGCTCTTTGTTCATGGCCAGCGCATCTCTGAGCATGGATATGTTGTTTTTGTTTTTTTAATATTTATTTATTTATTTTGGCAGCACCAGGTCTTAGTTGCACGGCACGTGGGGTCTTTAGCTGGGCATGTGGGATCTAGTTCCCCAACCAGGGATCGAACCTGGGACGCCTGCGTTGGGAGCCTGCTGTCTTACCCACTGGACCACCAGGGAAGTCCCCATGAATATGGTTTGAAAATGGTTTTCCACTTATTCAGCTACTGCTTTTGCAAAAGTTATGTGTCAAGAAAGGATGGAGCCGTTACCCTAGGCTGAAGCTCTGGAATAGAGTCTGGGTGAATGGGTCATTCACTTCTTTTTTTTTAAATTGAAGTATAGTTGATTTACAATGTTGTGTTAGTTTCAAGTGTACAGCAAAGTGATTCAGTTATATATATAACTTTATATATATATTATTTTCCCTTATAGGTAATTACAAAATATTGAGTATAGTTCCCTGTGCTATACAGTAAGTCCTTGCTGGTTATCTATTTTATATGCAGTAGTGTATATATGATAATCCCAAACTCCTAATTTATCCCTCCTCCCCACTTTCCATAGTTTACTTCTGATTATAATGATCCAAAATTGTTCTTGCCAAAAGGAGACAGAAGAATAAGTCAGTATTTCCCCCAGAGAAGAAATATAGCTTTATTTTGTCCATTTATTTTAAAAAATACTTATGTAGAAAAGTCAAGCAATTATGGACACATATAAAGGAGAAAGAAAAAAAATTACCTAATATTAACCCAGAGTCAACAACTCTTTTTTTTTTTTTTTTTTTTTGGCTGTGTTGCATCTTCATTGCTGTGCGCAGGCTTTCTCTAGTTGTGGCGAGCGGGGGCTACTCTTTGTTTCAGTGCGCGGGCTTCTCATTGTGGTGGCTTCTCTTGTTGCAGAGCACGGGCTTTAGGCGCGTTGGCTTCAGTAGTTGCAGCACGTGAGCTCAGTAGTTGTGGCTCGCGGGCTCTAGAGCACAGGCTCAGTAGTTGTGCACGGGCTTTGTTGTTCCATGGCATGTGGGATCTTCCTGGACCAGGGATTGAACCTGTGTCCCCTGCATTGGCAGGCGGATTCTTAAGCACTGAGCCACCAGGGAAGTCCCTGAATGGAATTTATTACATGGCTGTACCATGTTACTTAACTCATTTTTTCCCTATTGTGATTGTTTTTCTGTTTTTTGCCATTATAAGTAATGCTCTAATGAACATTTTTGTACTTACATTCTTACAAGTAATTATCTCCTTGTTATAAATTCTGGAAAATAATTTCTATGTCAAAGGGATACCTACACATTTTACATTTTGATACATAGTGCCAAACTGTATTCCAGAAAGTTCATACCAATATTCTGTCTCACTAATCATTTCATGAAGGTCTTCATTTCTTCACATCCTTGCCAACACTGGATAATATCAATAAATGATATGAAGTTAACAGTTCTGATTTTAAATGGGTGTTTGTGTTCCTCTAACGTGGTTTCTTAAGATGTAGGTTTCTGAGCTGAACTTGGCATTTGAGGAGGGAAGGTGGCCTCTATCTTAGAGCATTTAGATCCAGGGCAACAAGCCATGTGGCCACTCCCCTGATTCCAGCCAACAATCCTGTGACAGTGAGTGTATGCATGTGCACACTCATTGCTCATGGTCAGGGTCAGGGTTATGAAGGAGTGGCTTGTGCTCCAGGAAGAACTGAGTCAGTAGAGAGGCGAGGTCCACTCACTTATTAGCTAACACGTATTGAGGACCAAAGGTCAGCCAGGCACTGTGCTAAGTGCTTTCCACTTTCCATTTAATCTCTGCAAAAAGACCTACTATAATTAACTTCATTTTACAGAAGTGATTTGGAAAGGTCAAGGAACAGGTATTAGTACAAATAGTAAGTAGCAGAATCAGTTCTCAAACCTGGGTCTGTTTGATGTTCAAATCCATGAAAAGACTTTAAATATAGAACACTAGGGCCCTGGCACGAGGTCAGAGTGTCCTGCTCGGTTTTGCTACTTTCTACCAAGGAGTTATTCTGGCTGTGGGTAAAATTAAATAATCCTAAATATAGAATGGGGCATAGGGAATTTTCTCCCTTGATTAGTTAAGTATGTTAATAAGGTTGCTCAGAACATTTTTTCTTCACAAGCAAACATGTTGTAACCTAGGACACCCCATGGAATCTACCACTACGTGGAGAAGCTGTTCTGATGAATTTAACGTGTTTATCCAGCCAAGATTCTAGAAGTTTATTTACTTATTTTTAAAATTTATTTATTTATTTTTGGCTATGTCAGGTCTTAGTTGCGGCAGGCAGGATCTTTGTTGAGGCATTTGGGATCTTTCGTTGCAGTGCGCAGGCTTCTCTCTAGTTGCAGTGTGAGGGTTTTCTCTTCTCTAGTTGTGGCCCACAGGTTCCATAGCACGTGGACTCTGTAGTTTGCAGCACACAGGCTCTCTCGTTGAGGCATATGAGCTCAGTAGTTGTGGCGCGTGGGCTTAGTTGCCCCGCGGAATGTGGGATCCTAGTTCCCCGACCAGGGATCGAACCCACGTCCTCTGCATTGGAAGGTGGATTCTTCACCACTGGACCGCCAGAGAAGTCCCCCTAGAAGTTTAGAAAAGGGCTGGTTTGTGAGCATTAGGAGGTAGCAGGGGATTAAAAGTCAAAATCGTGTCATACTCATCTCAGTGATACAGGGTAGATACATCTAGACATCCTTAAGGCAATTGATATCTTTGACAATCTCTGTGGGCAAGATAGAGAATTCTTGATTGGATGATGGTACAATTAGACTGTAAAGGGAGAAAGGGTGTGGCATAGTGATTAAGAATAAGGTCTGAGAAGCCAGATGTCTGGCTTCTGATCCTGGCTTTTGCACTGCTTAGCCTGTGTGACTTCAGTCCAGTTAACCGTTCTATCCTTCAGTTACTTCATCTATAAAATGGGGATAATAATAGCATCAATCACCCAGAGTTATTGTGAGGATTAAATAAGATGGAAAATAATCAGTAATAAATAATGAAGTGCTTAGAACAGTGCTTGGCATGTACAGGATGACATGCAGGAGTTATTGTTCCTAACAATCATTATAATACTCATTGTTATTAGGCTGTTGAATGACTGTACACAAAGCAAACTGATTGAGGCCTATGGTGACTCATACAGAGCTAATCAGTATCTAGAAACTCCAGGTCTTTTCCATACCACTGCACCTTTGCCTTATCATACTTGGAGCCCTTATTTTTAGCAGTCTACTGAAAAATTCATTTTTCCCACTCACTATCTTTGAGGAGTCTGAGGCAGAGGGACAGGCTGGAATGTGGCTTCTGTGTTAAAGGTATATACATAAACACATTTTACAAATTCCTCAGTGGAATAAAAAAATCTTGATAAGCTAAAATGATGGATCCAATCTAGGAACACATGTTAGATCCTGCAGTGTTGAAATCATTTCTAAAGTTTGTACTAGATTGAGATTGATTTTATTTTATATTACTTTTAAGAATCCTTTCTTAACAGTTACCCAAACCTCCATGATTCTGTTATCAACAGTTGTTTGTTTTACTGGTTTCATTTCTTACCACTCTTTGTTGTTTTATGATGTCTTCCCCTTTCTTGACATTATTTATTCTGATGTTTTTCACTGGCTCGAGTATTTTCTCAAAATCTTTTTCAGAAAGGAAATGTCAGTAGTGTAGTTCTTGAGATCACTCATGTTCTAAAATGTCATTCCTTTGCTTAAATATAGCACGATGTTTTGCTCTCTTTTCCTTAGAACTCTATAAATATTATTCCAGTGCTATCTAGCATTTAGTGTTTCAGACAAGAAGTCCTGGGTCAGATTGGTTCTCTTTTCCTCATAAATTACCATTCCTTTCTCTCAGGAGGTTTATAGATTTTTCTCTTATTCCATGAAATTCAGAATGACTCATTTTTCAACATTCATGCCTGTCACCTTAAAAGGCTATTTGGATTTGAATACATAAGCCAAGAGATTTTTCTCTTGATATTAATTCTTATACATTTACTCCATTCTCTTCTGTAATTCCTTTTAAATAGATATTGAATATTTTGGGTCTGTCCTCATATCATTTTTTTTGTCCCATAGTTTCTGTCTTATATAATTAATATTTCTATGTGCTTTGGAGAATTCCTCAGGTTGAAATTTGTGAATTTATTTTCTAGCAGTGACCAACCTATTATTCAATACCTCCATTGAGTTTTTATTTTTGGCATTCATATTTTGTTTTTAATTTCCAAGACTTCATTGTTTCCTCAGAACCTCCCCTCTTTTTCACTAATACAGTATCCTCTTAACCTTGTTTGGACTTCACAGTCTCTTCCTATGGTAAGAGTGTCTTGGTTATTTCTTTCTGCATAACCCCACTCCTCCCACCACACCACTACCCCAAATTTAGTGGTTTAAAACAACAATTTATCATTTGTCACAATCCCACGGCTGCGTGGTTTTGTAATGTGTAGACATAGTCAGCTGGTGGCTGGATGAGGCTGGGCTGTGCTGGCAGATAAAGAAGGCCTCTCTCAGGTCTTCCCTGGCAGCCCAGTGGTTAAGACTCTGCAGGGGGCAAGGGTTCGATCCCTGGTCGGGTAATTAAGATCCAGCATGCCACCCGGTACAGCCAAAAAAAGAAGGCCTCTCTCACACATGGCTCGGGCCTTGATGCTGGCTGTTCACCAGGCCACTTTAGTTCTCCTCCATGTGGCCTCTGTCTTCACATGGCATCTCATCTTTAGGGCCTCTCTCCCAAGCACGGATTTTCTTCAGCATGGACACTGGATTCTAAAAGAGGGAAAGAGGGGGACTTCCCTGATGGTCCAGTGGTTAAGATTTTGCCTTCCAATGCAGGGGGTGCAGGTTCAATCCCTGGTCGGGAAGCTAAGATCCCACATGCCTCAACGGCCAAAAAACCAAAACATAAAACAGAAGCGATATTGCAACAAATTCAATAAAGATTTTAAAAGTGGTCCACATTTAAAAAAAAAAAAAAAAAAATCTTAAATAAATAATTAAATAAATGAGGGAAAGAGGAAGCTACCAGCCATCTTCTCAGGCTGGGTCCAGAGCAGGCACTGTATCACTTCTGCCGAGTTCTATTGGCTAAAGCAAGTCTCAAGACCAGCTCAAGGGGAGGGGAAATGGTTTGCATTCCTGATGGGAGGAGAAGCATGCAAGAAAGGAAGGAGAGGAATTGTTGACAGCTATCTCTGGAGCTGATCTCCCACAGAGTTCCCAAAGTTTGCTGCACTAAAGATGTAGGTTGATCAGAATTGGTAACTTGGGTCTCCTCCAGCAACTGAATGAATTACTGGTTCCCAGACAACAATCAGGAAGCGATGAGGTGTTCCTTGGTCCAAAACCAAAAAACAAACAAACCAATATAAAGAATGTAGTGAATTTTAATAAAAGCACACTAAACAATTTAAAAGGATTCTGAGATTATATTCTTCCTTTGGGGGGGGGGTTGTTAAAATATCCTTTTTTTAAATGAAATCATAGTGCTAGTTTAAGAAAAAAAAAGTCTTTACTGGCAAAATAGAATATTGGCCACCTTATATCATCAGTCCTTCCAAAATGACTGCTCTCTGAAATCCCAGAGTCTGGGAACAACCAGGCTTTCTTCAGTCACGATGCCCCCCTGTCCTCTGCCCACCGATGGTTCTTGCAAATGTCCTGGAAAAAGTCCCCTTTTACTTAGTACTTTTCTTTCTCTAAATGAAATTGGTGTGTGTGTGGCTCTGATGGAGTTTCCAAAGTTTTAAATTTTGTTCACTAAGCCAGCTCTGGGGGGAAAAGACTGCTAACTGGCAGAGAGATTTCTTTTTCAGCCTCTGAATTATTGTGTGGTTTTTACTCCTGGACCTGCTACCGCCGGCAATCTTCAGTCAAGGGGAAAAGTCGGCTAAGGAGCATGTCTTGTCCTTCTTGAAGGCTATTTTAAGCCCTTCTAATCTTGGTAAAATTAGCGAGACCCTTCTGAGTTATCTTCTTTACTTCTTGCTGCATCGTCCTATGCTCCTGAGCTGGAAAGCATTTTTCACTCTGGTCTAAATTGTTTTGTATCAGGAGTTCTGCTTCAGATATTTTAGTACGAGATTGAGGCTATCCTTATTTTATAGTAATTGAGTTTTTTTAGCATACTTTTTTGGGTTCATTTTCTTGGGTTATTTGTTTTGTTGATACTTGTTGGTTTTTATAAATTTTCAGAACACACTGACATATTTATTGAGCACCTCTTTGTGCCTATGATGTGAAGGATACAGGAGAACTCTTAAGGAGTAAAATAAAATTCATGATACAATTACAAGCGAATGCATTCACTTATAAGTGTAGATTGGTAATGTGAGAAGTGGCTGTCACAATGTCCCCCCACTTTTTTTCTTTTTTCTGTTTTTCTGTCCCTTCTTATATTTGGGATGGGTCTCAAGACATAGATGAGTGTGAGGTTTCCGGCCGGTGCAGGCATGGAGGACGGTGCGTGAACACTCGTGGGAGCTTTGAATGCTACTGTATGGATGGATACTTGCCAAAGGGTGGGCCTGAGCCTTTCCATCCAAGCAGAGATGCCACGTCGTGCACAGGTGGGTTTCTGCCAAAGAATGCAGCATCCGAAGGTGAGAGTCTGTTGGTGGTGACTTTCTCCTGCTCTGAGCCTAAGTCTGTGGGTCTGTGTTGGGGATGTGTGTTGGATCTGTTCCTTTGTAACCTATGAAATAAAATAACAGTCAAGATAGAAGGGGCTATATTAAAAAAGCTAAAATTAGTGTGCTTCGGGGATTTTGAGTAGTTAATAGATATTCAGATATTAACCGTTATGTTAGTAAACAGAGCTGATCTGGTAAGAGCCACCATCTCAAAAGTGAGCAGGGAAGTTATAAAAGCCTCTATATCTTAAGGTATTGTGCAATTCAGATGCTTTACTTTGCTGGGCTAGGCTTCTCCTCTTTAGTTAGTATCAATTAGTGAGGGTTGATTGCCACATCCTTTCAGTTTTGTGCATGTATAAATGCTATTACCTGTGGAAGGCCAGAAGATTGAAGAGACACTCACTGGAAACATGCCCAGAAGTCATGTGGAAATGAACCAGCCTATTTAAAATACGGCTCGGGTGTGTATAGGTGAGGGGAGAGGGCATGAGGTAGAGGTGGAGAGAGATTATGAATTTTGAAAATTCACATTCATATAGCAATGAGTTTGACGTTAATTTGTTTTCAGAAATAGACTGTGGCACCCCTCCTGAGGTCCCAGATGGCTATATCATAGGAAATTATACCTCTAGGCTTGGCAGCCAGATTCATTATGCTTGCAAAGAAGGATTCTTCGGTGGCCCAGAAGATACAGTTTCAAGCTGCACAGCCTTGGGCACGTGGGAATCCCCAAAATTAAATTGCCAAGGTGAGTTTTCCAAAGGTCCAGCTTCCCAGCTTATACCATCTTGAGATTGTTTTCATATTTCTCTCTAAATCTCTCTTTGGGGTACTGAATGAATTAAATAAATCCAATAAATTCCTATTGTTTCTAATAGGTTTTCAGTTGATTCTCTTGATATTTATAGGAATAATATTTTATCATCTGCAAATAATGATAATTCCATGTTTTGTTTTTCTATGTTTATAAAAGTTATATTTTTCTCTTGACTGACCACTTACCTTGTGTTTTCAGAACAAAAATTTAAGTAGTAGTATTGACTTTGAATATTCTTTTCTTATTCCTGACTTTCATGGGAGTGTTTCATTATTCATTCATGATCTTGGCTTTTTGATGTTACATACATCTATTTATATTCTTATGTACACTGAGAGAGTGCTGTGAGCCAAGTGCTGTTCTAAGCATATATATTTATATATATATATATATAGACTCATTCAATTACAATATCCCTATGAGTGTGTGCTATTATTATCACATTTTACAGATGGGAAAACTGAGGCACGGAGAAGTTAAGTAATTTGTTTGAGGTTATCCAACTAGTAATAGAGCTGAAATTTGAACTTAGAATTCTAGTTTCTGAGATTGTATGCTTAATCACTCTCGTATACTGTTTCCATTTTTGTGATGATGTTGGCTTTTGGTTTGTTTCTACTTTTGGCTTTCTCTCTCTTCATCAGTTCACCAGTTTTTGACTATATGTACATAATATTGAGGAAGACTTCATCTATTCCCATTTTATTGGGATTTAAAAAAAATCAGAAATGAGTTGTTTTATCATGTCTTTTAGGCATGTATTAAGGTGATCATATATATTTTTTGTCCTTTTAACCAGTTATATGCTGGCTTATATTTCCTGATCAATACTAGTTGCTGGAATGGATTCTTCTGGGTCTTTGGTGTTTTTTTTCTTTTAATCAGGATTATATTGGCTAAATTTTACTTAGAAGTCTTGCATTGATATTCATAAGTGAGATTGGTCTATTTTCCTTTTCTATGCCATCTTTGTTGGTTTGGGTATTAATGTTATTCTAAATTTTGAGGAAAGAATGTGAAAACATTTCCTTCTTTCTCTATTCTCTGGAATACTATAAATAGGATTTTTAAAGATTTCACCTAGAAAACCATCTGGATGTGGCACTTAGGGAGAGGCAGTCCTTGGGATAGTTAAAAAAATTAATACTTACTGGTCCTGTTTAAGTTTCCTATTCTTGTTGATATCCATTTTGGTAATTTACATATTCTAAGAAAAATCATCTATTTCAAGTTTATTTTCAAATTTATTTGTAGAGAGAAGTGTAAGGCACTCACGTTTTTGATTTTCTGTAGTTATTTTATAATAGTGAAATATTGGAAACAATTTCAAATGTCTGTTGATAAGGAAATTGGTTAGATAAATCATAGCATGTACATAAAGTGGATATTTTGTAGCCAATAAAAATTATGTTGGGAAGAATCTTTATTGACATAGGTAAGTATTAACAGTATACTACTAAGTTACAAACTGTATGAATAACATGGCCTTAACTTTGAAAAATGTACATGTAAATGTACATGAAAATGTTTCATATGTACATGTATGTTTATGAAAAAGTTTAGAAAGCTATATATCAAAACATTAACCATGGTAGTTTCCACTGGGAGGGATCCTGGATGATTTTTTTTAATATATAAGTTTATTTATTTGTTTTTTACTTTTGGCTGCATTGGGACTTCGTTGCTGTGCCTGGGCTTTCTCTAGTTGCGGCGTGCGGTGGCTTCTCTTGTTGCGGAGCACGGGCTCTAGGCGCTCAGGCTTCAGTAGTTGTGGCACGCGGGCTCAACCGTTGTAGCTCGAGGGCTCTAGAGTGCAGAGTCAGTAGTTGTGGCACACGGGCCCAGTTGCTCTGCGGCATGTGGGAATCTTCCCGGACCAGGGCTCGAACCCGTGTCCCCTGCATTGGCAGGCGGATTCTTAACCACTGTGCCACCAGGGAAGTCCTGGATGATTTTTATATTTTATATACTTTCTGTATTGAAGGAATTTTTTTTTAATGTATTAGAAAAAGTAACAAAGTTGTTTCCATTTTGGAAAAAAGAAAAAATAAAAGTTTTCAGTGAATTTATTGCGTAGCTAAGCAACCTCAGTGATGCACTTGGCTAAGTTAATCCTTTTGATATTGATTTGCAATTCAGGCTCTAAACACATTCTGATAATTATCATCCTGCGGGTTAAGAAATTCTAAACGTACATTATCTTTCCATGGATCAATTAAAATACAGAACTTAGATTAAAATGTGCCATAATGCATATCAAAGAACCCCCTAGAGATTTATATAAGAAACTCCATATAAGACAATTTGTATTACTTTGAAAATCAGTAGTCATCCGGATTATTGTACTGAGAATGTAGAAAGTTAGAGGAGAGGGTTTGTTCCATTTCCCAAAGAACTGTCATTTAGCAGGTCTTCACTTCTTTTTTCCCTCCTGTAATAACTGTTCCCTTTGCCTGCTGACACCCTCCCCCCTCTTCCTCCCCCGTTTCACCATATGGCCACCGGCTTCTCCTGGCTGTGCCTGCTTCTCTCTAAACATACCCCTCTTATTTATCCCTCGTTCTTCTTTGGGGCTCCAGAATCTGGGCTATGTGCCAGCCGGCACTGTATTTTTAGCTCAGCGTCATGAAGCCACAGGAATTGGGAATTCCACTAAAAACACTAGCAAACTGTGAACTTGGATGCTGAGAAGCAGGTACTTTTGAAAGGAGCAGCCGTGCATTCCAGACGGCAGCGTGTGTGTCGGATAACGGACTTCGCCATCAGAGAAGACACAGCTGGCAGCTCCTGTTGTTTGCCTTTTCCCAATTACCGTGTCCCTGGAGTCTCTGCTGCTGCCTTGGGGGTGGGGGGGGTGGGGCATTGTGACACAAGTTCCGCACCTGAGCAGGCCTCAGAAGTGGATGTTGGAAGTGAGGATGAAATCTTCCAAAATGGGTAGGAATTTGTGGAAACATCCATCACACATTTCCATCCACTCTCTGGAAAGGACACAATCTCTAGCTTGCATTTCCTATTATTTTGATATTATTATTACTTTCTTAAACATTTTTCTGCTGAACACTTTATTTTTCTAATTTATTTATTTTTGGCTGTGTTGGGTCCTCGTTGCTGTGCGCGGGCTTTCTCTTGTTGCGGAGCGCAGTCTCTAGGTGCGCGGGCTTCGGTAGTTGCGGCACACGGGCTCAGTAGTTGTGGCTCGTGGGCTCTACAGCGCAGCCTCAGTAGTTGTGGCACATGGGCTTAGCTGCTCCGCGGGATCTTCCGGGACCAGGGATTGAACCTGTGTCCCCTGCATTGGCAGGATTCTTAACTACTGCGCCACCAGGGAAGTCCCTTATTATTATTATTTTTTTTGATTTTCAGAGAAGGTGCCAGTTGTAAGTGACAGCTTAAAGAATTTGAGTTTTTATAATTCAACCAAGCCAGGAGCAAGGTGAGAGAATCACTTTAACTGTGTTATCATTAGCAACAAATCCAGAGTCCAGCATACTTGATAGATCCTGTGACTAGGTAAGTCTGGAGTCTGGGAGCAGAGTAAAGACAGGTACACCACGAACTATTCTGTAAGGGTGAACTCCTAAGTATCATGTGAGAAGAATGGGTAAAGACTAAGAGAGTTCAGGTGGGGAGATTGGGTGGTTCATGGAAGGGGTGGCATTTGTGTTCTTCCCTTTGGTAGCTTGCTCTCATGGAAGGGTCCAGTGATGAGTGGTTTGCAGTGTAAGCAGACCAGTTGAGGGTTCCGGGACTATCTGTCTTCCAGATTTTCTTCCCATCCTTTTTGGGGCCTTATCTTCCTTTCGGGCTGGGAATTCTCACCAGCAATGTGTCTGGTACTGAATAGTCCCTTTAAGAATCCGCTTCCAAGCTTACTACTTCTTCTTAAAACCTTTCTAAAAACAGTGAAATGACCACTGCACTTAGAATAAAATCCAAACTCCTAACCATGGATTTTGAAGCCAACAGGGGTTTGTCCTTTCTGGCTTTTATACAGGTTACATCTCCCATCATTCTCTCCCAACCACTATGTCAATCTCTTATCAGCTTCAGGGCCTTTTCTCTCTACTTGAAATAATTGCCAACCTGTTTTAAAAATTGTTATTGTGGTAAAATACACATAATATAAAGTTTACCATTTTAACCATGTTTAAGTGTACAATTCCACGGTATTAAGTGCGTTCACAGTGTTGTGCAGTTAACACTGCTGTCCATTTCCAGACGTTTTCATCACCTCAGAACAGAAACTCTGTACCCATTAAACAAGAACTCCCCATTCCCTCCTCCCTCTAGCCCCTGGTAACCTCTGTTCTACTTTCTGTCTCTGTGAATTTGTATTGTAGGTACCTCATATATGTGGACTCATACAATACTTGTCTTTTTTATATCTGGCTTATTTGACTGAGCATAATATTTTCAAGGTTCATCCATGTTATAGCATGTATCAGAACTTCATTCCTTTTTTTCCTTTCAGTTGCACTGAGATATAATTGACACACAGCACTGTATAAGTTTAAGGTGTGCGACATGATGTTTTGACTCACATACATCGTGAAGTGATTATCACAGTGAGTTTAGTGAGCATTCATTCTCATGTAGATACAACATTAAAGAAATAAAAATGTGATATTTTTTTCCTTGTGATGAGAACTCTTAGGAATTACTCTCAACAATATTCATATGTCATGTTGTACATTTCATCCCTAGTACTCATTTATCTTATGAGTGGGAGTTTGTACCTTTTGAAGAATGTCATTCCTTTTTCAGGCTGAATAATTTTCTACTGTATGTGTATACCACGTTTTGTTTATTCATTCATCTGTTGAGGGAGGCTACCTGCTTTCTGCACAGGAAGCTCCTTCTCATCTTTCAAGTTTCAGCTGAAATGTCCTCTCTGACATTCTCTTGCTTAGTACCCAACACGTACGTATATTATTTATCATTATTTTCATAGTTTTTATCAGTCTGCCCTACTGGGCTGTAAATCTGGGCGCTCAGTGACCATGTAGTCTTCTTCAGTATCATCTCTTTAGCACCTGGCACAGTGCCTGGCATACCTAAGGCCTGTAGAAGCACCGTGAATCACCCCCAAAAGTTGGCCCAGATGATGGCAGGCATAGTGGAATTGGCTTCCAGACTGCATCCCAGCTTGTCCTGTGGCTGAGCCTTGCTGAAACCCTGGCACATGGGCTTCAGTAGTTGTGGCTCGTGGGCTTTAGAGCGCAGGCTCAGTAGTTGTGGCGCACGGGCTTAGTTGCTCCACGGCATGTGGGATCTTCCCAGACCAGGGATCGAACCCGCGTCTCCTGCATCGGCAGGCAGATTCTTAACCACTGTGCCACCAGGAAAGTCCTGTTTATTGGTTTTTGATTCAAATGTTCTATTTACAGCTAGAACATTAAAATGAAGAGTTTTAATGTTATTTTTTTTAAAAAAGAAAGATTCCTATGCAGCTCAAAGCATCAAAAACCATTTCACCTCTATGAATGGAAGATCTTTTTAAGAGACATGCTGATAGACCCGTGTTTTTTTTCTTCCAGCACTCACACTTTTACCTACCCTATCACCTCCTCTGCAGTTTCTGAAGTGTTCAGATTCTAGCTGTTTCCATATTAGACACTATTTATTGACAGTAAGTGTTTTAATGTGAAATGGAAAATTTTCTTTTTCCTCCAAATGATCTATGAATACGATCTGAAGGAAATGTATTATTAGTTGAGGTTAAAGTTCATGGGAAACTTTAGAATAAAAAAATCCATCAAAAAGTAATTTCTTTCTTTCTACTGTCTTAAGGGCAAGTACACCTTTTGTTACTAAAGGGCTTAGTTACAGCCATTATCGACACTTTTGGGAATGTGCTTCAGGGAATGCTATAACCCTCCCATTTCCTTTTGATGACTGATAACATTGTCTAAATTCAAGTAGCCACATATTGTGATGTTAGATTCCAACACCCAACATCAGTGATGTACGTAATTTAATGCCCAAGTGATCCTGGATTGAGGGTCTAACTAAATTTGGCCAAACTCAGAACATGCCATAAAGTGCATGAAACTGTCATAAGGTTACGCTTTCAGCCTTATTCCTTAGGCCATATTTCTTACATATAAACTTCACCAAAATTAATGTTCCTAATGATATTAATAACTCACATGACTGCAGGGGATATTCTAAGGATATAGAATATAGACACAGCCCACAAAGAGCTTACTGTTAAGAGGGGAAGAGAACATTTTTATAAATGAAGAAAGTATAGGTATAAATGCTGAATTATCCAATCTAGAACATGAATGTAGTGTAGACTCTGCTTTCATCTGCCTAGACGGTTTGGGCCCTTACCACCTACCGTGTTGCACTGAATTCCAGGTGTTACATCAACCTTCTGATCTGATCCTAAGGCACAATAGAGACTTCTTCCTATTATTGTTGGGTAAAGATGAACACCGGCTTTAATGTGATTTTCTTCCATTTTCGTACTTGTTTCTGCCCTTTTACTGGAGTTTTTCATCTAGTAGTTTATTTTTCTGGGAAGATCTTTTTTTTCCCCCCTTTGGTCAATATCAATAAGTGGAATAGGTCAATCATTTATTCCCCCAGCATTTGGCAAAATGTCTGCCTCAATTTATAGACATTATTGGTCATTCTTTTTTCTTTCTCAGCGTGGTATTTTTTGGTTTCTAAAACAGTCTTAGATGAAGCCTAATTTTACTCTGTTACTTCTGTCGTCAATCACATGATTGTGCTGATATGTGTCATAAATAGCAGTCATTGGTGGTACAGTCCAGTTGTCGATTAGATGCCATAAATTGCCTATACCTTTCATCAAACAGATTTCCTTCTGGAATATTTTCTTGGGTAGAATTTTAAAGCTAGCCGTGAGGATAAACATTTTTACCTTCAAGATATGAAACAGAGTTACAATATCAATGTTGTCCTTGAAACTGGCACAACACATTTCCCCCCAGGGAGACAGACCTATTTTGAAGTTGATTATTTGAATAAAATCACAGATAATAGGATACTAAGGAAAAATTCCCGGCCATGTTCATAATTAGTTGACTGTATTCCTGATACAGATCCAAACGTTGTTCATAATGTAATTAGCCAGAGAGACGTGTGCTTTAATGAACACCCCTATGCATATGCAATACAAAATTTGTGATGCTTATTTTTTTTTCTTTCCTTTGGATGTTAACTGTTTTTAAATGGCTTCTTTCCTTGTGATAGTGATATTTTTATTACCTATTGCAGTATCTGTTGGATTGATTTTTGAGTATGTCTTACTAGGGATCACCTGCTTTCTTGGGTACCATTTGGTCTGAGTAGAAGTGGCAGTGGCTGCCATCTCTCTTAAGCATGGTGGGAATATTTGTGATGGGCTTATGTTCCAGGCAAGACCTGGGCCAGACCCCCATGTCATAGGGTTAAACATCATTACCAAGTAGGCTTCAGGAAAAAAAAAAAAAAAAAAAAAGAAGGCTTCAGGGCAGGTACAGTGGCAGAGGAATTCCATTTCCAGCAGCTCTCTTCTCTGGGAAAGTTCTTGGAGACAAGATTGGGGCAGAGGGAGTTGTCATAGAACCCTTCCAGACTGATTTAAATGCTTTTTCATGCAACCTTTTCTTCTGAGGTTTTAGCTAAACTATAGGGTCAGTCCCAGTCAGAGCCTAGAGTGGACCCCCTTCAGTGTGAAGCTGCCCAGATATAATGGACCTGGACTTTGGGGTCACAAAAACCATGGTTTGAATACTGGCTCTGCCTTTTTTTTTTTTTTTTTTTTTCTTTTTTTGCCTGCATTGGGTCTTCGTTGCTGCGCACAGGCTTTCTCTAGTTGTGGCGAGCAGGGGCTACTCTTCATTGCGGTGCGCAGGCTTCTCACTGTGATGGCTTGTCTGTTGCAGAGCACGGGCTCTAGGTGTGCGGGTTTCAGTTGTTGTGGCATGTGGACTCAGTAGTTGTGGCTTGCAGGCTCTAGAGCGCAGGCTCAGTAGTTGTGGCAGACGGGCTTATTTGCTCTGTGGCATGTGGCATCTTCCTGCACCAGGGCTCAAACCTGTGTCCCCTGCATTACCAGGAGGATTCCTAACCACTGTGCCACCAGGGAAGTTCTGTGGCTCTGTCTTTTAGTAGTGGTGTAATTTTTGAATGTGACAGAGTCTTAGGACCTCCATTTTTGTATCTATAAACTACATGAGAAAAACCCATCTACCTTGCAGTAGGGTTTTCTGTGAGAAATAAATAAGATAGTGTATATCTAATAGACTACCTTGTGTTTAGTAGGATTTTGATGCATGCTATTATGATTAAAATTATTGCAGTTTAAACAGCTTTCCCAGAATTCACTGGTACAAGACTGATACATATTCGTTTTTCTACTTTCTCAGCTTTCATCTACTTGGTGTCTGGTAGCTATGTTACCTCTCTTGGATACAAAATATAGAGGTAATGTGTGTCTGTCTTGTTATATATACTTACAATTTACTGATGTGTGTTTCTTTCCTCATGGGTTGTGATCATATCGAAGTGACATATATTGCATCTTGAACCATGATAAAGTAGTAGCAAGCTACCAGTGAACAACTGTTTATTATTTACTATGTAAAAACTACTATCGTAAGTAGGCATTGTGGGGAAGCAAGGGATTATAAGATAAAGATTCTGCCCTTTAGGAACTGTTCATATATTTGGGGAGACATAGTCATTAAAACAAACCCACAAAATCCTCAAGGAGGAAATAAAGGTCAAATGAAGAGGATAGATAAGTATTTTGATTCTACTTCTTCTCTCACTCTCACATCCAGTCTATCACCAAGAACTTTGTTCTGCTTCCAGGATGCATCTCGAATCCATCCTCTTCTTTCCGTCTCCGCCATCACCTCTCAAGTGCATCCAAGACCTCATCTTTCTTTCTGTTGGGCTACTGCTGTTGACACTAACCAACCTCTCCTTTTACTCCTGTTCTCCCATCCCTTATCTACCCAACAGTCAAAATGGTCTTTTAAAAATCTAAGTCAGATTATTTCATTCCCTCACTTAAAATCCTCCAATGGCATTCCACTGCTTTTAAATAAAACCCAGGCTCTTTCCTAAGGCTTACAAGGCCCTCTGTGACCTGGCTCTGCTCTTCTCTGCACCTTCATCTCATGCCACTCTCCATTTTGCTAACTGTGCTGCAGCCAACAGGTTGCATTTCCCTTTCTGGAGCATATCAAGAGCTGTCTCACCTCAGGGTCTTTGCATTGGCTATTTCAATTGATTGAAATGTTCTTCCTCTGGTCCTGGACATGACTGGTTCATTCTCATCCTTCAGGTCCTAACTCTGATGTTACCTCCTCAGAGAGCTCGAACCGTTCCTGACTACTCTATTTAAAAAGTCTTTCCTATCCTATCATGTTATCTTTCCTCCTACATAACATTTACTACAACCTGCAATTAGCTTGTTGATTTATTTTTTTGTCTAATTATTCTCCCCCTGCGAGGGCAGTGATATTTTCCATTTTGTTCTCTGCTATAGTGACTAGTATAGTGTCTGGCATGTACTAGGTGCTCAGTAAATATATGAATAAATGAACAAATGAACATAGGCTATGAAAGTTCAGAGGAAAAAGGGATCCTTCTATTAGTCATGGAGCAGATTCATCACTGGGAAGGATTTTGCTAGGTCTCAGGGAGATAGAGTGTACCTCGAGGAGAGAGAGAGGATGAGCAAGGTGGAAGGGGGTAGAAAGGGGGCATATACTGTAGGTTTTCAGAGATGGAGCTGCTCTTGAGAGGCAGTGGGTATAGGAGAAGGAATCTGAAGGATGTGGATTCTGCTCCTAGCCATCACATGACTACCTATGTGACTTTGGATGTTTTATTTAACCATGTTGAGCCATTTTACCTGTAAAATGGGGGAAATAATCTCTACCATGGAGGGTTACTGTAAGAAGTAATGATATATACTTGGGGCCCTATTGGGATGCATGTGACGCTAAATGGTAGCTATTCATACCAATGTTTAATTTAGATTCTCAGCTGTGGGTGTGCATACAAATCAAATTTGCAACTTTGTAGAAATGTGGATGCCAAGAACCCAACTCAGTACTACTCATTCAGAAGAGTTATCTCTGGGTGAGGGTGGGGATGTGTGTGTGAGACTCCAGCATGGGTGATTTGTTCAAAAGCTCCCCAGGTGATTCAGATTGTATAGCTATTGTTTAGAACCATGCGTTTAATCCAAGCCACGCCAGAATCCTCTCTAAATATCTCCTGCCAAGGGACTGTCCAACTCGAATAGCTCTGTGATGGGAACTCACAGAGTTGGGTCCAGATTGCCTACCACTGGACATCTACCTGAGTCCCTAGAGGACAGGCTATTGATTTCTTATCTACCCCCAAGTTAATATTAATTTAAAAAAATCTTGGGACTTCCCTGGTGGTGCAGTGGTTAAGAATCCACCTGCCAATGCAGGGGACACGGGTTCGATCCCTGGTCCCTGAAGATCCCACATGCCGGGGACCAGCTAAGCCCGTGCGCCGCAACTACTGAGCCTGCGCTCTAGAGCCTGCTCACCGCAACTAGAGAAAGCCTGCGTGCAGCAACGAAGACCCAACACAGCCAAAAAAAAATCTTGTCGTCCCAGCTAAAGCCACCATGCCTTCCATTATTCTTGGTGATGTCCAATATAGGAGCCAATTTAGTTATCTTCTGTACTCTTATTCCTTTAGTATCTATGCTTCTCCCCTAATCCGACTATCTGTCACCAGGTTCCCTCCCATATCTCTCCAATATGCTGTTTAGAATTCCAGCTTCAAGGTCAATAGACCTGCATAAACCTATACCCTCAATCTATTCACTGATGATCCCTCTAATTTCCTGCTGTAACTGAACCCTGGCTTAAACTAGATGTTTTTGATGTCAACAATCACTGGGCAGTCTTAGGAAACATTAACCACCTGTTCATGTACACACAAATATACTCATGTCTTGGAATGTTTTGGGCCAGTAAACATGTCTAAAGGTTTGATGTTGGGAAAACATTCTGAGGGCCAAGGGGTCTTGTCTTGTGTCTGGTCAACATGTATGAGAAGGGAACAAATTCCTATGATCAAACATGGGACTTGAGAGATACATAGGGTTGGAGGATTTATTTAATGACCACCTCATTCTGGTCCCATAACTGCTCAGGATTTGCATCTGCACTGACCAGAGCCTAACTCTTTTTTGAAAAATCTCAGAGCCAAGTGACTGGTCAGGTGGGTTGAGCTGTTATATTGAGAGTCTTTTGATAACTCCAGTGACAACAGATGAAACCCTGCTCTAAGAGGCCTCCCTCAGGGAAGTAACTCTGGGGTTCTAGAACAGACCAGACATCCATAAAGGGTTGGAGAAGAGTACAATTACAGTAAATCCACCAATTCTGTATCAGAAGCTCATTTAAGAGGAGCCACATATTTCTAATGCCATGAATGGTTAATGGGGAGTTGGGAAGAGATCATAACATTTTCTCTGTTTTTGTATGCTTTATCTCCATAAATGGACTCATGTTTTAAAAGTCTGGATATCAAGAGTGCTTAATATTCTTGGCTTTCTGCAGATGGGGGAGAAAACTAAAAATCAGAATGAAGGCCAAAAGTTATGTATTTTTCTTTCTGGATTTAGGTATAACTGGATTACATTTGCAATTATTATGACTATGTTACTTTATATTTTATATTTATTACGTTTTCTTGAATAAAATTGTGTCTATGAGCTCCCCACTGCTGTATGGGAAATTTAGCATGTTTTATTTCTTCTCTTCACTTCGCTGCTCAGATTTTATTGAAATAGTTTGGAATTTAATTTTCAAATTATTAATTTTTTCACATTGTTCAGCCTTTAGTTCTAGAATTCTTTACTGCTAGTTCTATCCAGCTCTACAGTCACACTTAAATGATTATGGAGACTTACCTGTACATCCTGCTGGTTTCATTGCTCACTAGTGTTTCTTCTAAAGCCCTGTCCTTCTCCTTTCTTAGGGCATTTATTCTGATTCTTTTTTTCTGTTGTTGGTCTGAGGTTATTTTTAAATTTTTTTCCAGAAAAGATACATGTACAGATTTTTAAAAAATTGTAAATATCTGAAAATGACTCTTTTATTCTTATATGAAGTAGAGTTTGGCTGGGTCTAAAATGGTAATGTCATAATCCTTGTCCTTCAGATTGTTTTCTGTAAATATTCCAGTGTCTTCTGGTAGTCAGAGTTGCAGAGAAGAAATTTCATTTCAATTTTATAATTCCAGGTTTGTCTCCCTCTATGCAACTGATTTATTTTTCTTTGAAAGGTACATATATATTGACTTTCCCCATTAATTTGCTTTAAAAAGTTCAGAGATTTTGTATATATTTCAGTTAGCAAAAAAAAGAAAGAAAAAAAACTACATTTGCATTACTATCTACTCAGGAGTTAATGATCTGAAGATACATACTAAAATGTACCAGAAAATCTTAATGTGTAAAATAACCCTGAGATGGATTATTTCATTGACCAAGGAATTCTCTATGGTATAAATAATCTCATAATTGGAATATTTTCTATACATGCATGTTTATAAATTTTATTAAACTCAGAGATCTCTATTTTCCTTACTTCTGAGCAATCTTACTTTAAATACATGCAACTGGATTATTTGATGGGGTTAGTGTTTTCTCTTCTCCCATATGACTGGACTCTATCATTACTAAATATTTATTTCTAAAAGGTGAATTATGGGGTAGAAGTCATGGGTCATAACAAGTGCTGTGCTACTTCCCATTGCAGAGATCAACTGTGGCCACCCTCCGGAAGTGCAGCATGCGGTCCTGGTGGGGAATCACAGCTCCAGACTGGGCGGTATGGCTCACTATGTCTGTCAAGAGGGCTTTGAGAGCCCTGGAGGAAAGATCACTTCTGTTTGCACAGAGAAAGGGATCTGGAGAACAAGTACTTTGTCATGCACAGGTATAGACTCCATTCTGTGGGTCTCCTGTCTCGTGGAAGCAAACAGCAGAACCTAAAACCTTCGATTGCTTGCTTACCCTGTGTACTGCCCTGGCTGCGCCATTTACCTGGGCAGGTACCTGGCTTTCGGTTTGTCAGCTAAACCCTGAAGATTTAGAGGGTGGATTGGGAAAATAAGTTGGATAGGACATTTTATGCATCTAATCTTTTGAAACCCACCTTAAATCACAGTGATTCCTCTCTCTTCTGCTTGGTTGCCTGAGAGACTTTTCGCCATGAGCCATTTTCTCAGGGGGGGAATACTTAAAAGTCCTAATTAAGCACATTTGACAGCTTTTCAGAGAGAAGGTGGTGTAATGTATATCTAGGTTTTTAATGTTTATTTTTAATCGTGGTAAAATACGAACAACGTAAAATCTACCACCTTAACCATCTTTTCAGTGTTAAGTAGATTCACGTTGCGCAACCAATCTCCAGAACTTTTTCATGTTGAAAAACTGAAACTCTATATGGGTTAAACAGTAACTCCCTACTTCCCCCTTCCCACAGCTTCTGGTACCACCATTCTGCTTTCTGTTTCTATGGGTTTGACTAATTGACCTCATGTAAGCAGAATCAGGTAGTATTTATCCTTCTGTGACTGGTTTATTTCACTTAACATAATGTACTACAGGTTCATTCATGTTGCTGCCAGTGGTGGGATTTCCTTCTTTTTTCTGGCTGAATAATATTTTGTAGTATATATATATAAACATTATGCTTATCAATTCGTCCATTGATGGACAGTTGTGTTGCTTCCGCCTTTTGGTTATTGTGAATAATGCTGCTGTGGGCATGGGTATACAAATATCTCTTTGAGACCTTGCTTTCAATTCTTTTGGATATATACCCCCAAATGAAATTACTGGTGAAAAGGAGTTTTGAGACTTCAGTTCACATTCTAGCAGTGCCATGTGTTAGCTGTGTGTCATTAGGTAAGGCATTATTCTCTCGGAGCCTCAGTTTCCTCATCTATAAAAGGGAGAAATTAAAACCTGCTTTTCCTACCTCAAATAACTGTTGAGAGGGAATCAAATGAGATAATCTATGGGGAGCATTTTGAAGTTTAAACCACTGTGCACATGTTAGGTCTTTTACTGAAATTATTAACCTTGCTTGAAGAGGATCTTCTCATGAGTCAGAAGTGTAGACTTCCACATGCTTTATTTCACACCTCGGCCTCCAAGAAATAAGATGGGAAAAGGCAATGATTCTTAGGTTTGTGGTGGTTGGCCATGGGTGTGAGAAATGGTTGTCACCTGGTCTTGAATGCCTCTGGGAATTTATTTCAAGCTGTTAACTTGCTTGGCTCTGAAGAGTGAAATCTCTAGGTCGCTTTGGTCTAGGTCTCTGGCTTGATTTTTGTAGCAGAATTATGGAAGAATGTCTTGGGTGTTGCCAATCGAAGTTTTCCATAGGAAAGTCTAACCAGAGCAAATACAACATGCAGACTGCTGGTGATTATTTGTCCATAGAGGAATGGTTCATGACCATTTTGGGGTTAGGAATTTGATGAAATCTATCCATTTGTTCAGTAGATGTTTATTTAGCATACACTCTGTGTGAGGTGCTTTGCTGGATACTACCTTCTTGGAATTTACAGGGCAATAGGGTAAATAGACTTTTCTCCAAAGAAATGCACATACGGATATAATATTTTACAAAATCATGGACCTCTGAAGGCCTTGGGTGAAGCATCCCTGGAGCAGATGAAGAACTTAGCTCTGCTGCTGAGGCCCTGCCAGTGCCATGCATTTCCCACATTCAGTTATCTCCACCACAACTGCAGCAGGCTGTAGGCTAGAGATTGCAATCATAGTAACAAGGAAGGGCAGACACGGATGAGAACCCAGAGATCGAGTTCGGCCTTCTCTTAGGTCCCATTGACTTGCCGAACTTGCACAGAGAAGCAAGGGCAAACCTGTAACTAACGCCAAGGACTCCAGAGTCCCAGTCTTCATACTTGGGGACATTGAGAAGAGCTAATGCCATTTTGAACCAGACTGATGGTCATTCCAAACTATTATTGCACCTCCAGCAGCACCTCTAAGAGTTATTTGGAGGAAGTGAGGCAGCTGCCTCGTGGGTTGCTGAATTCCACATCTGGGGAGGTGGTCTTGGCCCAGAGCTGCCTATGGAGTCCCCTGGTCAGAGAGCTGGGCCTAGCTTCTGGACCCTCAGCCATTTGCTTCATTGTTCAAGCTGCTGTGCCTCCACCATTCAGAATTCAGTGGGGGTACCAGGATTAGTCACTCCGTGAAAAACCAGTGGATCGGCATGGGGCATAGTAAGCTATTAATTAGCTGATGCTTGTAGAGCACTTTGAAGAACAAACATGTTATGTAACTGCTAATTATAATTACCAACCTCAGCCTGCCACCGTTCACAAAGTCTGTGGCTCCAGCTGCAGCTGTTTCCATGGGTTTGTGCAAGCTTTGATTTAAGGAGAGAAAAGGCTTTCTCCCTGAGGGCTGTGATCTTTCTGTGAGGAGGCCTCTATGCCCTCAATCAAGATTGGCAGCTAAATTCAATTTCCGCAGATAAAGGGGGCGATTTACATGCTGATTAATTCATGGCACAGTGCACATGATCGCTGGGTAGGTAGGTACGAGAGGCTTCTGGAACTGTAGTGAGAGATGCTGATTACCATGGCTCACGCTCAGCTGCCCTCCCTTCCTTCTTTTTCCTGTTTTTCACCTATTTCTTCACACCTCCCCTTCTGTCCCAAATCTCTCTGTGTATTTTGTATTTACCTCCTTCAATGTTCACTTCTGGGTTTTTTCCCCATCTTCTTTTATGTTTCTGCCTAACCTGTGAATGCCTTCTACCCCTGTCCTTTGTTTTCATTACTGTTTACCCATCTTTTTATACATGAGTGTTTCATTCTAAATTGGGTAGAATAATTTATCTTCACTTTACATGAGTTGTTGTTAGTTAAAAATATTTTTGGAGTTCCTATTTCTTTGGATTAATAGGACAGATCTGTGTGTATGTGTATATATATATATATATATATATATATATATACACACACATGCACACACACATATATATTTAATTTTATTGAAGTATAGTTGATTTACAATGTTGTGTTAATTTCTGCTGTACAGCAAAGTGATTCAGTTAGATCTTTTTAATGGAGTGTGAACTCCGGCAAGGTGGTGGGACTTTTTTTTTTTTTTTAAGGCCAGTTTAGACTGGACACTCCAGAGAGCTGAGAATTAGGCAATTACTTTAGTGTCTGGAAAAACCCCAGGTGGAAGCTTGATGTTCAGTGAGTCGGTTTACCTCAAGATCAAAGGGACTGATCCATTCTTGATAAGACTGTCCCTGGCTTTCATTCTGCACAGGTCGTTTGGCTTTTTACGTTTAGAATCCGAGTTAATAATGATGAGGTTGACGCTCACTCACTCCAGGCTCTCTAAAGAGCAACATCTCTATGGAAACACAGACTGGCTGCTGGGATCCTTTCTGGGCCCCTCACCCGACTCAGGGACCGAGTCCAAATGCCTCCAGGCCTCCTGTTAGCTCCTGCCCTTCTGTTTTGTGGTCGATCCTCCTCTTCAGCCCAGTGAGTGCTCACTTGCAGCTGGACATATTTCAGATAGAAGAGAAAGGTCAGCCGGAATAAATGGGCACATTTATGCAAATAGCCACATGGCTGGGATTTGTTTGATTATGTCCATAATGCTTAGACCGTCAAGCATTATAGCTACCATTGATCGTGCACCAACTTAAACACCCACGGCTCTGCTAGGAGCCTTGATGCCATTTTGTCCTCAGAAAAACCCTATGAAGTATTGATGTTTTCATTTCATAGATGAGTAATCTGAGACTCATAAAAGTTATGCAGCTTTCACAGGGTCTTTCAATGACTAGTAAATGGCAGAGACAGGATTTGAACTCAGGCCTGTAGACCTGGAAAGCCCACGAGCTGTCTCCTGCCACTTTCCTAAGCTTGAATTATTTGTAGACCACCCTGACAATGTTTGCCAGAACTAAAGTATTTTTTAATTTAATAAGTTTCTTAAAACAACTTATGTTTAAAACTTAAATTTTAAATTTAAATTTATTGATCAAGGACACAGTAATATATGTGATATCATGAGTTTGATGAACACCTGGGCTTTTTCAAATATACACAAAAATCAATACAAAGCAAACATATAAAAATATATTCATGTGCCACCAAAAAAATCATCCTAAAGTGTATAACGCATTTTAGGAAAGCACTACTTGAAGCCATGCTGCTTCTACCTATTTTATGTGACTCTAATGACTTAAAAAGAAGAAAGGAAGCATAGCAAAACTCTTATAGCCAAACATGCATTTATTCAAAGTTGTCACCTTGGGAAGCCATACCCTCATTTCAGTGATGCTGCTATTATCAAAATGTGTTGGTTTCGTAATCTATTTGGGAATTGCCTTTGGAGGTAGTTTATGAGTCATATTAGAAGACTGGTCATATCACTTTTGAAAGCAGATACTAGAAATGACATTGAGCTTGACATTCTGTTAAGGTCTCTTGAATTTATTCTGTAGGACCTTTTACTGTTTTCAAAAGTAGAGAAAATAGATATAAAATTGGAAACCAAGAGAGTGCACTAGACTAGGCCCTGACCACAATGGGACTTCTGAGAGAGTAGTCTGTGCTCACTGTCTCTGTCCCCTCCCACCCTGTTCTCTTCTGAGCTTCCTGAAGGAGAATCAGGCGTCCAACAGCCCACTTCACTGTTGCTCTCTCTCAAGGTCACTAATGACCATGGTCTAGTGTCAGTCCTCCTTCCTCTTAACCTTTCCACAACATTTAGCATTGTTGATTATCTATCCATACATTTTTCAATCTATTCAACCAGTCAACCAAATGATAAATATTTTAAAAATATCTATGTCCAACCAACTGTATTAGTTTCTGGGGTTGGAGAGGTAGATAGATCTTGTCTTCGCTGTCATAGAGCTTACATTCAGGAGAGATAGACATTAAATAACTAATTACAAAATTATTTAGTTACAAACATGATGAGTACCACAGAGAAATACTGGATGCTAATAGAATACTAAAATACATAACTTTATATATGTACATTTATACACACACACACACGCACGCACCCATGCACCACATGCAGAATCTAAAGCAAAGCAAAGGTACTTTATAACCCACGGAGGCTTTGGTCCCCAAAGTCCAACGCAGAGTTCAGTTGGATGCTGTGGGGGCCTACTTTGTTTAGGCCAGAGGAGCCTAAACGTCCTACAACTGGACAAGGCAGAGACCTGCTCTGCGTGCCTCTGTCCAAAGTCAGACCTCAGATCTGATCATGGCACCACGTGCCCTCCACTGGGGAAGAAAGAGCCATGTGAGGGAAGAGCAAGAGGTCGAGCCCCCAGTGCTTATGTTCTGCTCCAGGCTCTTCTTGGGTGGGAGCGAGGAGGTCGGGAGGATTGGTAGGAAGGAAGGGAGATAACGTTCGAGGAAGCAGACACTCCTTCAGATCTTCTCTTTCCTTGACTCTCGAGGCATCACACTCTCCCAGCCAACCTCTGACCTCCTTCTGCATTCCTCTTTCTCCTCTAGTTTCCCCTTTGGTTTCCATGTGTCCCAGTGCCCTGCTATCATGCCACCTGCTCTCCATGTCCTACCTGGGCATGTCACCTGCACCCAGGGATTCAACTACCATCTACCCATTGATGACCTTCAAGACGGTTTTTTTCACCCAGGTAGATGAACTCAGACTCAGCATGTTCTAAACACAATTCGTTCGTCTCTTTCTCACAAACCCAGTCTGCTTCCTCCTGTATTTCTTATGAGTACAGTAGAAGGCGATCTATTCAGACTCTCAGGCTCAGAGACTGGCAGTCAGCCTAGACTCCTTATCTCTTGCCTCCTATTGCTTTCCTTCAGAATTGCTCACGGTTTTAAATCCAGTGCCCTGATTTCATCTTTTCACCTTTTTGCTGAATAGCTACTTCACTGCAAAGGCTCTGGGCTATGGAGTCTGGCAGATCTAGTTTTGAATCCTGACTTCACTGCTTACTAGCTGTGTGACCTTTGGCAGGTTACTTAACTTCTCTAAGCCTTAGGCCTGTAAAATGGACACTATAATGTCAAATTCATGGTGTTATTTTGAAGATTAGATGAATGATACATTTAAAGTACCGTACATGCTATCTGGTCCATAGTAACAACTCAATAAATGTTCACTCGTTATTGATTTCATGATTGCCTCCTATGACTGCTGGGAAAATGTGATCAAATCTATAAAGACCTACGTATCAGTGTTTGATGTATTGTAATCACTGAGTAAAGGGTATCACATTTTTTCCTTGTGACCTCCAGTGTCTCCTTCAAAATGCACCAGAGTTATCGTTCTAAAAAGAGAAGTCCCCCACACCATTGTAAAGCAATTATGCCCCAATAAAGATGTTAAAAAAAAAGGAAGTCCCCATCATCTTCCTGCTTTTAGCTCTCCAAGGCTCGTTGGAGTAAGCCTGCGCTTAGTCTAGCGAGCAGGTCTTGCCAAGTCTGATCCCTTCCGCTCTCTGCAACCTCGCTTCCCCTCTTTCCTCCTCCCCAGCACGTTACACGTCTCTGTCTGAATCTGCCAAACCCTTTACACTTGCAGGCATTGGACCCGCTGTTCTGTCTTCTGTCTTCCTCACTCTTCAGCCATTCAGCCCTGAAGGTCATGCCCCCCACGAAGCCGGCTTTTCCAGGTTTTCCAGTGAGAGTTGGTGGCTTCTTTCTCTATACCCTGTGGTACTTGTGTGCAACTTTGTCCTGATATTTATCAAGTTGTAATTTTTCTGCTTATATGTTTGCTCCCTCCATTAGAAGCCGTGTTCCTGAGGGAAGGGCTTCTGTTCTGATCATCGTCACAGCCCAGTGCCTGGCATGGGAGGATGCTTGGCATGCGATAATCGTTCAGTTAAGGGTCAGTGGTGAATAAAGTGCCCTGGAGTCAGTTCCAAAGAGAACTTCCAGAAATGTTTTCAGTTTTCGGTACTATTAGAATTAGGGCGTAGCCTCCCAAGTCATCTCTTTTAAAGGGGCAGCATGGTTATGGATGTTTAATAGCTGATACATTTATAACGAAGTCTTTCCAGCTGATTCGTAGACACCTGGAGGGAAAAGCAACCGGATTTTGTTATGCTACTCCTTGGGATGAAATATCTGACATCTCTATAATCAGATCCGGGTCCCTCTGTGCAGAGAGCATGGCACAGCCTGGAGGCAGATAGCATTTTTGAGATGTTATTTGCAGTTGTCATAGTGAATGAGCAAAAGGAAGAACAAGAAAGGAGACTTTCATGTTTCCTTTCTAACCTCTGCTTGGGTGGCAAAGAGGTCCCGAGTGGGAAGGAAATGTGCTTTACTGGCAACTCAGAGAGAAGGTGAGGGGTGGCATGTTTCCTTTTCCTTCTGGACCAGGGGGTGAGTATCAGAGGGATGTGGGAATGAGCAGAGGAGTCTAGAACTCTACGGCTTTGAAGGTCAGTGGAGAGGGAAAGGGCCAGGAATATTTGGGGCTTGTTCAAGCTGATAAAAGACTGGTGCCAACATCATCATTATGCTACCCAAGGAGGTGAATAGATAGGTCTTTGCATCTATCAGGATACCCATGTCCACACCTGGAGTATTTCTTTGATTTCAAATTATCTGTGCTCCAGGGAGAAACATTGATGTAGAGACCCAGGGGTGCTTTAGACAGCCGTAGGTGATCCTCTGGTGTCTCTCCAGAAGTTTGCCTGTTTTCCTCTCTCTGCCTCCATTTATTCCCACTTATAGTCAGCTGACCTGGGCTTACCCAAGACCAGGTAATGTGTGACATAGAATCTCAGCAATGCTGCTGAAGGGATGATTTAGTAAAGATATAAACTCTTCCATAGGCAAAGAGAGCAGTAGACTAGGGTCTGTCTAAAGATAGTATTGGTTCTGAGTAGAGGGGAAATTAGTCAACCCTACAGGTGCCTGAGGTGCAGGCTCCCTTTCCCACTTGGAGGCTGAGAAGAGATTTACTAGAAGGGAAGGATGGGAGCTGAGATGAAGAGAGACATCTTCTGGGGGTGGAGACTTATCTTTCTCACCCTTCTTGATGGGAGTCTTACCTTGGGTTTCCCAGAAAGCAGGGCCTGAGGCAGAGGGCTTATATTTTTTTCACAATAGGGAGTGCTATCCCAGGAAGCAGGAGTGAGGGCTAAGGTGAGTAGAGCCGGGAAGGAAGCAGAGCCAGTGTAAGGATGCCTTGTTGCAGCGGTCTTCACTGACTGCAAGTATTGCTCCATCAGTGCGACAGCGCCCTGAGAGGTCTTTGTAGGTCTGCCCTTCAAGGGGAAGAAAGATAAGGGGCAGACTTATCTAGTACCTCCTGTCCCCCAGGAGGTGTTAATTCCCCCCCACTTCCAGGTTGCATGTGCTGGGGTGTGCAGCAGGGAAGCCCCAGCATGGGAGACAAGACACGGTCATGGTATCAAAGCCCATGCAGGGCTGGAACAAGGAACAGGAGAAGCTGAGAGGTTCTAGAACATCCACAAGGGATGTCTGATTCAATGGGGAAGCTTGAATTTGGGCTGAGGGACATTCCTGTGTGGTGAGGTGATGATTCCCTTCTCCAGAGGTGATGGTTTGGTAACTTCTACCCGCAGGGAATTTTATTCCTTTTGATGTTGGTGTAAGGGAAATTTTTTTTTTTTAATTTCCTTTTTGGATTGTTCCTTGCTAGTGGACAGAAATGCAATTGATTTTTGTACATTGACCTTGTATCCTGCAACCTGGCTGAAGTCCTTTCTTAGCCTTGTGTGTGTGTGTGTTTGTGTGTGTGTGTGTGTGTGTGTGTGTGTGTGAATTCCTTGGGATTCTTTATAGACAAGAGTATGTCAACTGCAAGTAAAAATGTTTTTATTTATCTGCAGGGAATTTATTAAATGGATAAAAAGCTAGATCCTTGCCCCCTTCCCATCTGGACAACTTCCTAGGTGGTTTACTAGGTTCATTGGAAACTGTGTTACCTCAGGAACCGAGGCCCTAATACTGTTTCCCACATTGTCAAATATATTACATGAAATACACACAGAATATATAAAAAAAAGCAGAACAACTTGAAGAAATTAGTGGCTTCCGAATAAGTCAGGATTAAATAGCTTCAGTTAAAGGAGCCCTGGAAGTATCCAGGGACCTTGTGGAGAATTTACTTAGTTTACCCCAGCAGGTTACTCCCGAGGAATGGTCCCATGTGGTGATGCGTGTCATTTCCCTCTTGGGAACAGCAGTGACCTGGAAATAACGCTCCATCAGCTGGGTGGGATGAGGAAGCCGGAAGCTGATCTTACCTGTGCAACTGCAGGGAGGATTCAGGGCTCAACTCTGGGCCGCTTTCTATACCACAGGAGTGGAACACCAGTGGCATCCAGTGGCCTGTCAGACCAATCACAGGTTGGAATTCTCACCCATACTTAAGCAGGAATCTTTCCTTTTCCTCCAAATCAGGTAATGGGCCAAGCTCACTCATGGTGAAGTTAAATTGGGTGATTGGCCTGGGGTAGCTTGAATTGCTGATTCGGTTTCTGAATCAGAGCATGAATGGTGATCATCAGAGAGACCAGCTGGGCAGATAAACTAAGTCATGCCCTCTAATGTGGTGGCCATTAGGGTTTTTCCAAAGCCCATCAATGCATTTTGTGAGTGGACTCTCTCTTTTTCTATTTTAGAAATAATTATAGAAATTAATGACGTGTCAGTGTTTAATAACACTTGTGTGAGGTGGCAAATAAACCCAGGAAGAATAAACTCCAAGATTGTATATGTGGTAAGTAAAGTGAGCTCCTTTTTCCTGCTAGGGCAGAAATGGTTACCATGGGAATAAGAGTAGGAGGGACTTGCTTCCGGAAGTGCTTCTCAATCTAATAGCTTTCAAATCCCATAGTCCTTTAAAAAAGTGAACAGAATTTTAAAGATATCTGGATTATTTTATTTTACATTTTGAGTTTAGTCTGTTTGTCATCCTCCATATATGTGTGTGGGATGTATTTATATTTGGCATCATCATTATCGCTTGTTTGCAAGCTCTTGTATTTCACTCCCCCAGAACAAGCCTAGAAGCATCTGCTGCCTCGGTGACAGTTTGCAGTGAGCGGGTCTCAGGTTGTGTTGCCTCCATTGATCGCTGGTCATTTGAGTGCAGGATAGCACTCCCTGGAGATACTCCTCATTTTATGTCACTTCTCAGCATTTATGGATTACTGGTCCGATCAGATTTCATCATCAGATACCTGATAGCAGAGGCTTGCCCAATTTATCTCCCCTGGGATGAGCAGTGCAGTATTAAAGGGAGTAGTAAGGGAGTAGGTTCCAGCACCACAAAAATCTCTCTTGTTTGTTTTAACTGAAGACCTGGTGGGTTCTCTTGTCTTTTCCCCTCACAAAGATATACATAAAAGGACAACGGTTGGACTCCATGGAAACAGTTCATGAGGAGACAGTTAATTTGACCACAGACAACAGGACCCCGAAAGTGTGCCTAGATCTGTACCAGGGCACCAACTACACCATGCACATTTCTATTGCCTCTCCCAGACGCTCTGTGCCAGCCATCATTGGGTTCCAGACAGCTGGTAGGTGGAGGTGAAGTCTCATTTCCTCCTAGAAAATGCTAAGCACAGGATGTGGGAAAATGTGCTTCAGAACCTACTGGTCAGGAGAGTTCACGGTTGCTTTCTGAGGTTTGTAGCCAGGGGATTAATTGCTCTAGGGCTCAGAACCAGAGCGGGTCTCGTAGGAGAGATTCCTCTCCTATTGATGCCAGGCTGAATGGTCACTGATGTATTGATTCTCAGCTGCGTCCTCTGGTTGACGTGGAAGGTAATAAGGCATTTAAAAGAGGAGAACAGTAGGTGATGATGCAGTCCATTTCAGTTATCCAAGGCAATAGAGGGTAGCCACATGGCTTATCTTTGG
This sequence comes from Phocoena phocoena, assembly GCF_963924675.1. Classification (NCBI taxonomy): domain Eukaryota; kingdom Metazoa; phylum Chordata; class Mammalia; order Artiodactyla; family Phocoenidae; genus Phocoena; species Phocoena phocoena. The sequence continues at coordinate 94,049,132 of NC_089224.1, read as the reverse complement.
TAGGAAACTCAAAAGTCATTCACTCTTGCCTATGGTAAAGGTGGAGCCAGTGAGGCTGACCCAGGAGCTGTGCTCCAGGATGGGAGCTGACCCTAGGACTGATTGGGGGTGGAGAACCGAGCTGAGAGTGGGCAGGTGGAGAGGGGGAGGCAGCCTTAGGATGCAGGAGGGTAGATGTGGGGTGAAAAGAGGCGTGGACAAGAAGGAGCTTCAAGAAGTCCTAATAAACCCCCATGCACATAGTTATCACATGGATTTTTATATCATCATGACAATTACAGTAAGTTTTTTTTTTTTTTCATAATTCTGGTTGTGGGGTGTCAGGACTAATTAAACTCCTAATAAGCAAACCTTGAAAAGCCATTGGTGTCATTTATTATTTTCGATGAGTTGAGGTAGTTCTCAACTAGCTATTTGATGTCCTAATTAAGAAAACTCAACCTTTAGGTGTTGCTGCCACTAGGAACTGGGAAGTAACATGGATGTTGCAGAAATAATTGAAGTCTGCCAGTCTTAACAATATCAAGCCAACTATGAAATTATACAAAATAGGTCTTAGGGTACTTGTATATAAATAAAACAAAATGATTTATTTCTAAGTAAATACTAGGTAGGGAAAGATATTGTCAAATTAATATAGTAACTAGAGAAAGTTGTCCAAAGTTAAAAATAAACTACTGTGGATTTATTAGGAATATGTCTTCTTTAAAAGAGCATCCCAGGACTCCAAACTCATCTGTCTCTGTTCAGTCAGAATGAGAGCTTGCTGTTCAGTGTCAGCTGTTTTTACTAATATCCTCTTCAACCTCTTCAAGTTAATTTCCACTGAGAAAAGCGTGGCCTTTTGGGTCAGACATACCCAGATTTGCATCTTAACTCTGCTGCTTAAGAGTTGGGTGACCATGGCTGAGTTTTTTAATGTCGCCAGACCTCCTTCCTCTGTCTGAAATGTTAAATGGAATTGGATTAAATTTGCAAATTAACCTAGTGAGAATTGGGATTTATATTGAATTATTCCAACTGGGAACAAGGTATGTTTCTACATTTACTCCATATCTACTCAAATTTTGTCTTTGCTGTCTCCTTATGCACTCTTGTGAAGCTCTGTCATTCCCGCCTCTCTATCCTGCACATTTAGCCATCTGGTTTCATTATTAGCGTTATGCTAGTTCTCTTTAAATGAATTGGGAAGTTTTCCATATTTTTTATACCTTGGAAAAGTTTATATCACTTTAGAATTATCCCCTTCCCTTAAAGTTGGACACATTGCTCTTAATATTACTTAAGTTTCACCCCTTTGGGAGATGATTCTTTGAAAACTTTGTCAGTTTCTTCTATGTTTTGGGGGGTCTGTTTATGTTTCTTACATTTTCTTGAGTCAATTTTTATAATTTGTACTTTCCTAAGAAACGTCCATTTCGCTGTGATTTTAAATATATTGGCAGAATGTCACATGGAATATTTGTTTACAACTCCTCTGGGGTTACAGATTATATAACCCCAGGTTATTTTGATTTGTAGTTTTGTGTTTCTCTCTTTTTAACACTTGATCTGCTTCGCTTGGGTTGTCTGTTTTATTACTGTTGTTTTCCCCAAAGAGTAATCTCTTGGGTTTTTTAATTGTTTTTCTTTCTCTGTCTTATTAATTTCTCCCCTTATTTTTTTTATTATTTCCTTCTCCCTAGTTCTCTTAACTTCATTATATTGTTCTATTACTAAATTCTTGAGTTGAATGCATAGTTCAACTTATTTCCATTATTTTCTGTTTGGTAATAAAAGCCTTCAGTGCTTCTTTCTCCCTTCCGGATTTGAGCTTTGCCAGAATTCTTTAGGCATTTATACATGTTGTCTTTATCTTTACTTTCAAGACATGGTACAATTGCTATTCTGATTTTCCCTTGATCAAAGAATTATTTATGAGGGTGTTAATATATGTTCTCTTTATTTTTACTTTATTATATACTTGCTATTTTTTATTTATATATTTATTATTTTTTGGCTGCATTGGGTCTTTGTTGCTGCGTGTGGACTTTCTCTAGTTGAGGTGAGCAGGGGCTACTCTTCGTTGCAGTGTGCAGGCTTCTCATTGCGGTGGCTTCTCTTGTTGTGGAGCATGGGCTCTAGGCGCATGGGCTTCAGTAGTTGTAGCACATGGGCTCAGTAGTTGTGGCACACAGGGGCTTAGTTGCTCTGCAGCATGTGGGATCTTCCTGGACCAGGGCTTGAACCTGTGTCCCCTGCATTGGCAGGCAGATTCTTAACCACTGCGCCACCATGGAAGTCCCTATTTGCTAGTTTGATTTCCTCATTGATTGAAGGATTAATTATGTGTGTTATCAAGTGGTAGGTTTAAAATATTTTTAACATTTACACTTTGTTGTTGATTTCTAGTTTTTTTTCTTTTTACATTTTAGTATTCTTTGTGGGGAATTTATCAACATTTTCTTGGGGCTTACTATTTGGCAAAGTTTTGTGATAATAGGTAGAGTGTTTGCTTGTAAGGTAAGATCTCGTCTTAAATCAGCTCTAGTAGTAAGGTTTTTCAGGACTTCTGTTTTTGTTGTCGTTACTGTTCTTTGCTTACTTGGATTGCCATTCTTCTCAGTTCCTCTTAGAAATTCTAATTGTTTTGTTTCACACATTTTGATGTTATGATATTTATGTTCGTGATTGATATCTTTTTTTTTTTTTTTTGCGGTACACGGGCCTCTCACTGTTGTGGCCTCTCCCGTTGCGGAGCACAGGCTCCAGACGCACAGGCTCAGTGGCCATGGCTCACGGGGCTAGCCGCTCCGTGGCACGTGGGATCTTCCCGGACCGGGGCACGAACCCATGTCTCCTGCATCGGCAGGCGGACTCTCAACCACTGCGCCACCAGGGAAGCCCCGTGATTGATATCTTAACTGTAGATTCTAACTTCCACTATTAAGAAGTGGATCACTTTAGCCTATTTAATTTTTTTTTTTTTTTGCCCCGATTTTCTTGATTTCTTTGTGCTCTCTTTGCATGATATGCCTTTGCCCCCCTTTTGTTCTTCTTAAAAGCTATCTGGATAACATTGCTGTAGATGTACTCTAGGAGACAGCATATGTTGCAAACCTTTTTGAGAAAAATAGTAGTTAAGCAGTTTACATTAGTGTTGTTTGTGGTATGGTTTTCCTTTCTTCTGTCATCTTAATTTTTTCTCTTTTTTATGCTATGTTGTTATGTCCATTGTTTTCTCTGTTTGCTGCACGGATTTTCTTTTTTTTTTTTTGCGGTATGCAGGCCTCTCACTGTTGTGGCCTCTCCCGTTGCGGAGCACAGGCTCCAGACGTGCAGGCTCAGCGGCCATGGCTCACGGGCCTAGCCACTCTGTGGCATGTGGGATCTTCCCGGACCGGGTCACGAACCCGTGTCCCCTGCATCGGCAGGCGGACTCTCAACCAGTGCACCACCAGGGAAGCCCCAGATTTTCTTTTTTCAGTGATTCAGACAGGATAGATTTTGCTTTTATTTTGCATTACACATTAAAAAACAAAAATAGGAAAATCCTATTTGAATGTGTATTTCTCTTATTGCCTGTGTTGACTGAAATAATGTTAACTTCTCCCCCAGTAAGATAAGGAAGTTAGCATTCTTTACTTCCTTTTACTCCTTCCCCTTTTGCTTCCCTTATGTTGTTGGTTTAATACAGCATTTTATTGCCAGCTTCTTATTTTTAATTATTTTTAACATGTACTACATCTTTAAAGGATTCAGTTTTATATTAATTTATAGCAATATTCATAACAATTATTTAAATAGGTATATGTTTTAATAGTTTCAGTGTTTACTACCAGTTCTTTCACACCAAAGTATCTTTGTCTTTCTCTGTATTTTTATTTCTCTCTCTGCACAGTGATTTCTATCTTCTTACTGAGGAATGGGATACTTTCTGAGCCCAGGATTATCTGAGAATATCCTTTTGTTGTCTTCACAAGTGAATAGGAACTTGATTGAAGATAAAATTCTTGGGCCAAAACCTTTGTTGTCAGAATTCTGGTGGCATTTCACATTGGCTTTGGGAATTTAAAGTTTTGAAAGAGGAATTTGAAGTTTTGAAAGAGGAATTTTAAAAAAAAAATCCTATGTAGACAATCTGATTTTTCAGCCTGGATATCATAGAAGCTTTCTTTATGTGCAAAGTTCAAGACTTTAATCATTTACTCATGCACATGGTAAATGTTTATTGACCACTTACTATGTGTTTGACATTGTTCTAGGCATTGGGAATTCAATAGTGAATGAGACAGGAGTCCTTTCATGAAATTTCAGTCATGGGTTATATACATGTTAATGTTTTTCACAAAGTTTTCCTAGTACCCTGTGAGGTTTTGGCTCTTCAAATTTCAATCTATCTACACATTAGGAATATTTTCTTTCATTAAATCTCTGATTATTGTTTTTGTTTGTTTGTTTTTGCTCTTCAAATACTCCTATGTGGAATTCCTTATCTGTCTGCATTGGTCTTCTATTTTCTCTTTTTTTATATCCGTGCCTTTTTCCTTTGCCTTCTGTGAGTATGTAGCAAGTTTGATCTCTATATGCATTTATGCATATATGCATTGACATTTCTTTTTTTAAGATTAATTAATTAATTAGTTAATTAATTTTTTGTCTGCGTTGGGTCTTCATTGCTTCACGCAGGCTTTCTCTAGTTGCGGCAAGTGGGGGCTACTCTTTGTTGCGGTGCCTGGGCTTCTCATTGCGGTAGCTTCTCTTGTTGCGGAGCATGGGCTCTAGGTGCATGGGCTTCAGTAGTTGGGGCTCGCGGTCTTTAGAGCACAGGTTTAGTAGTTGTGGCGCACGGGCTTAGTTGCTCCATGGCGTGTGGGATCTTCCCGGACCAGGGCTTGAACCTGTGTCCCCTGCATTGGCAGGCGGATTCTTAACCACTGCACCACCAGAGAAGTCCCTGCATTGACATTTCTGATGCACTTTAAATTCTGTTGTTGCACTTTCATTTCTTTTTGTCTCTTCTAGTTCCCTTTTTATTTCTGCCTCTCTCAACCAGCTTTGTCTCTGCTATCACATTCTCTTACATCTCATCCTTAATCTGTTTGAATCATCTTTAAAATTTTTTTACTGAAAGTACAGAACAGATGTTGCTGAATTTTACCATTATTTTGCTCACTATTTTTTTTCAACAGTGTTCATTCTTTGCCTTCTAGGCGCGATCTCCCTCTTCTTCTTTGTAAAATCATTTCATGGGCTTCCCCCCTCCCTTTCTATATTATTTATCCTTGGAAGATAAAAGTTTTATTTAGGTTTGATATTTCCCTCATAATAAAATGGATGGCATTCCCTTTGATCTTACTTTTTATTGGATAATATTGGTATGCTTATCTCAGATCTCATCTTGAAGGATTTACTGCTGGTTGGATGATCCAGTATCCTTTGGAGAGCAGCTGTGAGAAAACCTACTGCCCCAAGTTTTATTTCTGAGCACTTTGCTATCTTGAGTGGTGAAGCTGTAGCTCTTGGGCCAGCTCAGCATTGCCTGGCTTCATTATGGTGCTATAGCCTACAGAGGCAGGAAGGAACCAAGTCTCTCCTTTTGCCAACCCAGGTTGTCTCTCAGGTGGAACCTCCAGGTCCCTAGGCCTCCCCTTAGAAGTCCTTCCCTGTTACTGACCTCCATTGTGCTAAGGAAAGGCTATTATTATTAGAAGTAGAAATAGCGATAGCAGAGTATATAACCCTGGGTGCCTATCAGAATTGCCTGGTGAAGTAAAATAAAAAACAAAAACCCCACAGATGTCCAAGCTTTACTTTAGATCTGCCATGTCTGGGTGAGGCTGATGTGCATTTAGGATTGGGAACCCGCAGGCTAAATGGCTCCAGCTGGAGCAGTCCTGTGGGCTATCCTTGCTTCCAGCCCCTACCTCTATGGGCACCAGTCCTCCCCTATTCCTTCCTTTGAGATTTTGGAACCCTGCTCCTTTGCTTGGAAGGCATGTTGCTTAGAGCTCTCAGCATCTTTCTTTACCTAGTCTCTTCCACACTGTACTAAGCAGAAATATCTTCATGTTTCTGCCTTATGGATGGCAGTCAATCCTTCTTTCCAACCCAGATGCAAATTTTGACCCATTTTCACAATTTGCAGTCACTTCTGACGGGGTTGGAGGTGGGAAGTGGGAGCCAGATGCTTTTGTTTTCAGACTATAATGGCTACAAGTGGGAAAATCATATTGAGATGGGAACTCTGCAGACAATACTTCTGCTTTATGCTCTGTTTGTGTACAGACATATACTATATGTGGTATTTCTCACATACATATATTTGGTATACCTCAAAATCATGTGCATACATGGGGAAATTTTTGTTTCTGGTGTCCTTATGAAATCTTGAAAATGAAAGCTGTGAAGATAACGGAGAGCACACTGTGATAGGTCTTCAAATTCTCTCTCATAACCATATCTTACATTTTCCAGTTACAGCTAACCAAGAATATTTTCTCCCACGGCTAATTGCCTGGTGCTGCCTATGTCAGTGATATTTAAAATGCTGTGGATGGTTCCAATTTTGAGTAGAATAATTTATTGTTATCATTATTACTTCTTAGGTAGCAAAGACTCCCGTGGGAGAAATATAACTATCTTATAGTAATAAAAAGCTTCTCTCTGTAGACATTTAACTTTTTCTCATTTGTAGAAAATGCACAGACCTGTTTGTTAGGAAATTTGCTTTTCCTTGAAAATTAGCCATGGTACTACTAGCCTCTCTGTGGGTTCTTTAATTCATTAGTAACAAATTTTTTCTTCTTCTTCTTTTTTTTCATTTCCTGTATTAAGGAAATAGAACATCAAAGGAATGAATTAGGCTGCAGGAGGCATGAAATGACTTTTTTTCTATATAGCAATGCAAATATATCAGCTCTCTGATTATTTCATTGCCTCATCTGAGTAGCTCTTGAGATACTGTCTGCTGTGAGAATAAACATCTTGCCTGGTCATCTACTTTCTGGTCATCTTCTAGGTTGGAAACACCTGCTCTGAGAGTTCTAATCCCTGACATTTGACTTTTATTCAGCTTTTTCCTTATTCTCAGACTTTCTGGCTATTGATATACTTACCTTCATGACATTTTACTTACGGACCATCCAAGTGATTGAATTAACTCTCTAAAAATCTCACAGCCTTGTTAGTTTACAACAGTTTTTTTGCGGTACGCGGGCCTCTCACTGCTGTGACCTCTCCCGTTGTGGAGCACAGGTTCCGGACGCGCAGGCTCAGCGGCCATGGCTCACGGGCCCAGCCGCTCCGCAGCACGTGGGATCTTCCCGGACCGGGGCACGAACCTGTGTCTCCTGCATTGGCAGGCGGACTCTCAACCACTGCGCCACCAGGGAAGCCCTACAACAGTTTTAAAATATGCATTATTTCATTTGATTCAACAGCCTATAGTATAAGAAAAGCAAACCTGATTACTTGATTCCACAAATAAGGAAACTGAGGTTCAGAAGGCTTAGGTGACTTAGCTAAGGTCATGCAATTAAGAAGTTGTAGAGCTAGGACTTGAAGCCAGATTTGATGCTTCTGCTGTTAAACACTCTGTTGGCTCTCAGAGTTTCAGTTGTCCTTGGCCATGGTATGTTTTGCTAAGAAGATGTAACCTTTCCCTGTGTTCTCTCTTATCTTTTAGGTGATGATCTCTTAGAAGATGACAGGATTTTCAATATTTCAGTACTTAATGAAGCTTGTTTGAAATTGAACAGGCATTCTAAGAAAGTTGGATCAGAACGAATGTACCAAGTAAGAAGATCTCTTATGCTATTTGTTAATGAATTGTGTCACTTAAAACTTTGGGTGCTCTCCAAGTGGGGATCCAGAGTATTTAAAAACACTAATGGAATGAACTTCTAGATTGTTTGATTTTTGTTTCTAGAGATGGATGTGAGATGGCTGCAAGTGAGGGACTAAATTGAAGGAAGACACTATTGGGTGATTTGCTCTCATTTACTCTGTCTGGTATTTCACATGTCTTATATTTTATTTTGGTTCATTTATAGTTGCAGCTTATTTTGTCATCAAATTCACACTCGGATGTGGGTTTTTAAGAAACTTATTGCAGGGCTCTTGGTCCTCACTTAACTTGAATTTATAAACATCACAAATCTCAAGTGAAATTATAAGTATATTCAGGCAGGAACTGAAATTTATTATTTTTGTATCATTTTTAGTGCCTAGCAAATCATCTGACAGAGAGTAGACTAAGTAAGTATTAAATTAGAATTAATTCATTAGCCATTTACCAAAAGAGTATCATGTATTAGGATCTGGAAGTTCTATTCGAACTAATATAAACATACAAGTAAACAGACAACTACAATATGGTGTAATGAGAGCTTTGATAAAAAGTAAATAAATGGAATAGGAGACTGTATGTATGTGTATATATGTCCGGGTACAATTTTTTAAAAATATATATTTATTTGGCTGCACTGAGTCTTAGTTGCAGCATGCAGGATCTAGTTCCCTGACCAGGGATCAAACCTGGGCCCCCTGCATTGGGAGCGCGGAGTCTTAACCACTGGACCGCCAGGGAAGTCCCCATGTCCAGGTACAATTTTTTTAACAAGAAGCAAAAACATTGCAGAGTCATAAACAGTAAGTAGGAATTAACCAGATAAAAGATGTTGGATGAGGTGAAGAAGGGCAGTGTGGGTAAGTCGAGTAGCTTATTGGATAATTGAGAATGTGACTTTCTTGGGGAACAGAGAAAGCAAGGGGGAGTAGGAGGAGATGAGGCAAAAATCTGAATAGTGATCATCCCTGTATCCCGTACTTTTAAGCTTGGATCTTATTTTTTATGTCTATATGGAGGCACTGGAGGATTTTAAGCAGGTGAGTGAAATATTCAAATTTTAATATTGGAAAGAACACTGGACCTAGAAATATATTCCGGTACCCAAATAACTTAATATAAAACAAAGATGATTTTTCGAATGGGTACAGAAATAAATGGTTCTGGGACAATTGGTTAACTACTTGGTTAAGAAGATAAATGATTCTCACTTCATGTCCTACACTAAAATGATGAAAGAGTTCAATTGAAAAAAAATTGCTATTTTTTAATATGTTAGACAAAGATTAATTTAAGTAACATGTGAAACACTCTTAACAAATCCATTGGAAGGAAGTGAACATTCAAAGGCAGTTTGCAAAAGAGAATATAGATACAGCCAAAACACACATGAATACACACATGAAAAGAATTTTTAAATCATGAGGCACCATGATTTTTCTGTAAACCTGGAGAAAGTATTACTACACACAGCCCTGGGCCCTTAAATTGGCATGACTTTTCTGGAATAGTTATCTGTTAGGATCCATAAACTTCCACAAGTGTACTATAATTAATTATTCAAACATATACAGAAAGATTAAACTGTTCTCCGAAGCTTTATTTATAATAGGGGACATTGGAAACAAGTGTCCATCAATAGGGATTTGGTTAAATAAATAATCATACATTTATTGGATAGAACACTATGCAGACATGAAATACCTTCTGCTTCCCACTGGACAACATCTGTTGCTGTGGACCAATATTCCCATTGAAATGGTCTCTTTTTTCTCCTGTTGGTCTGAGCCTTCTCAGTCTCTTTCACAAGTTAAATCTGATTACCCCCAAGGTTGTGCCTTCCCTGTTCTCTTGTCATTCTATACCCGTCTTTGGTTGTCTTACCCATTCTCTTGACCATCTCCATGCTGAAGACTCCTAAATCACTTTCTTTAGGGCTAATCTGCTCTCTAAGCTCTGGGCCCTGTACCCCCCAAACGGCTCCTGTGCTCCCTTTAGCACTGTGTCTTCACATAGGTGACTCTCCTACCTGCAAAGCCCTTCCCTCCTTTACCTGGATAACTCCTGCTCGTCCTTCAGTGCTCAGCTCAGTCATCTCCCTGGTGGGAGGCCTTCACTGACCTCCTCCCCCAAACGCTGTCCCTGCTCTGAATTGTTTTTCCTACCCTTACTTTTCACATCCCCAACTCACCTGGTTAATGCTAATTTCTCTTTCGGTCCACAATTAAGATGAGGAAACCTTCCCTGATCCTCCAGCTTCATGTACTCCTCCAGCTTCATGTATTATAACACTTATCCCTGGGTATTTTATTTGCCTAGATACTTACCTGTGAGTTCCTTGAGGTTAGGACCTGTATCTTATTTACTATTGTATAACCAACACTGTATACTCTGGCTGGTAAATAATAGGCAGTCTGTCTATTTATAGAATGAATTAATGATAGAGAAAAACTTTCTAATATGTTGTTAAGTAAAAGGACTATATTATAAAATCGTACAGACAGTGTGATCCAAAGTTTGTTAACTAGAAGGTAATTTTTTGTTTATAGACTGAACTACATGTAGTTTAGGATGAGACTGACTTTGTATAGAAATGCAGCCTCCATAGTTGTGAGGTTTTTCTCCAGCAGAGGGCAGCAGTCTGAATGCGGAAGTGGTGAAGTCAAACATCTGGATTGCCCCAGGGCTTTGAGTTTTCAAGAATGGGTGAAATTGAGAACAAAGCGGCAAGGGTGTTGAGGGTATCAGGCAAAGGGAATGGTGGAAGTGATAGACAGTGGTATCCAAGATAGGTGGGAAGATGAGGATAGGGGTGTTAAAATAGTGGTAGAAAATCTTGAGTGGGGAAATCTTGGGGGATTTCCTGAGAGAGATCAGACTGAGTGGGAATGCGTGGTCCAGAAGAACAAGAGATTGTGAGATCTTGGTGGAGCAGCTCAGAGGATGACAGTCAAGGATGTGGCGGTGGATGTGGGTAGCTGAAGCAGAGTGGAGGAACTTCACAGCACTGAACCCAAGCAACTCTGAGGCCAAGTTTTGATGGCTTACCTATAAGGACCTTTATGTTACCCAAGAGAATGCTAGGAATTGGGGGAGAGAGGAATCTCCCAAATGAGCCAGGGTCTTGGATGTCTGTGGAAGAATGACAGTGATGAGGAAGGGTAGAGGGTGGAATAGCCAATGACACAAGCATCAAAGGAAACACTAAAAACATGTACATCCAGCTAAAACACATTGATTGATCAAGGGATGATCATATTACTTATGGGACCTTCACATGTTTGTTTGTTTTTTTCTCTTATAAATCCCTATATTATACATACATCTTGAGTTGGCAGTGGTTAGAGCACTGTTGGGTTACCAGTGTGTGTGATGACTCTGTGGACCGAGAACTGTTTTCCAGAACTCTAATAGGAAGGCTCCAGTGAAGTACCATGACTCAGTTGCTTTGCATGCATAATTTGGGGTAGTCCTCATACAGTGTAAAAAGTCTGTTCCATGAGGCTTGTCTGTGGATTCCTTATGAATGAAAAAAAATGAAAAGAATTTTGCCCAGTAACTCCAGTACAGTCTCCTTCACCTGGGAAGGCTCAAGGGATTACTTTAGAATAGCCTGACACTTTGTCCATCTGAGATGTAGTTATGCATTTTAAGCTTAGTCTTATAGCTGGTTGAGAGGGAGGTTGAATAGGGTACGTAGGGTAGCTTTGTACAGTTCTTGTCCAGTTTAGCCTGCTATTGTATTAAAAATAATTCTGTGTGGGTGAGGACAAGTAGAAGGAGACTTCCTGCTTTCTTTCCATTTTGCTTATGGTCTAGACATCTGCAAGCCAAATTAATTTAATGCATCACTTTCTTTTAATCTCACGACAGTTTAAAGTTCTAGGTCAAAGGTGGTATCTGAATAATTTTTATCACGCAACATCGTTTAACTTCACAACGAGGGAACAAACTGCAGTGGTGTGTTTAGATCTGTATCCAGCAACTGAGTACACAGTGAATGTCACCCTCCTGGGATCTCCCGAGCAGCACTCAGTGCAAATAACAATGACAACCGCACCAGCAGGTGGGTGTAGATGTCTTTCTGTTTGGTATCTTACGACAACAAGTTAAATATGTGTATTGAACTGTACAACATGGGGCAGCATAAAGAATGATAGTCTCAGAGTCAAGAGACCTGGGTTCTAGTTCTAACAAACTACCAATGTTTTCTGGGGCACAGTGTCCCTGAATCTTACCACCTCTCCCCTTTCCCACTTGGGTTCAGGCTCAGAGATGGTACAGACCAGGAGTGGACTGCTTTACTCAGGAATTCCTAGGAGTGATGGATTGAGAATACTGTAAGGCTTCCTATCTCTCACTTCCAATTTAAGACAGCTGAACCCTAAGGGTAGTCATTATGGGCAACTAGAACTAACTTCCAGGAGATCAGAAATGTGAGCTGCAGTGTGTTGGACATGGGTAGGACAAGGAGGCCACCTGACAGCGCCGTACGAGCACATTAACCCGACACAGAGAACAGTGACCTAAAGCAGGTCAGGCTCCTTCTGTTGCTTGCAAGGAAGCCAAATAGAGGCGGCTGTGTCAACTCCACAGCCCTCCCTGGTGGGGAGGGATGCAGAAGTCTCTACCATTTCTCTTGTTCTTTCATCAGTTGGGTTGCTTTTTTTAAAAAAATATTTATTTATTTATTTGGTTGTGCTGGGTCTTAGTTGTGGCTCACGGGCTCCTTAGTTGTGGCATGCGAACTCTTAGTTGCTACATGCATGTGGGATCTAGCTCCCTGACCAGGAATGGAACCTGGGCCCCCTGCGTTGGGAACATGGCGTCTTAACCACTGTGCCACCAGGGAAGTCCCTCATCAGTTGGGTTTAATGGACAAATTTCTGGGAAACCATTGAAAGAAAACAGTAGAATAAGATAGGTCTCGCTCCTACCTTCCTGAGGCCTTTATCCTGTTCACCGACTGATCTTTGTGGGTCAGTAGTGGGCACGTTGGTCTTTGTACTTGGAAGGCTCTGAAATGCAGTAGACACAAGTGAGGGCCATGCAGCACCGGAGGCTGAAAATTCACTCTTTATTGTATTTTTCATCTCAGATTGTACCTTGTATCAGCAGAGGTTGCACGATGAAGACCTCCTGACAGCATAAACCTAGCCCCCACATACATTTCTGGCTACAGAATAATGCTCACAATTTGAATATGCATTTCCTCCAATTATTAAATCCTCAGAGAAATTAAAGTCTAAAAATAACACCCACCTCTCCCTGTAAATTAACGTGTAAAGGCACTCAAGTCCCAGGTTCTTTCCTCCCCAGTGCCTTCTCTGCTAAGCCTCCATTAGAGTGGCCTCCCTGAGACAGCGAGTGTGTTCTAACTGTTACATCCTATAAATCTTTTTTTTTGTAGTAGTGTGATAGTTATACAACACTGTGAATGTACTAAACATCACTGAATTGTATACTTCAAAGTGGTTAATTTTATGTTGTGTGAATTTCATCTCAATTAAAAAAGAAAAGCCAATGGCTTAGATACGTTCTTCTTGCACCTGGGCCTCAGTTACCTTCTGAGTGATTCGTACGTGACGTACTGCAAGTAAAATGTTTAGAACGGTTCCTAGTACTTAATAATGATGATGACAATACTGGCTTTGTTTATTGAGCACTGAGGATGTCCAGGCATTTTTCAAAGTGCTATCCTTCAGTCAATCCAAACCTACCCAACCTTTTGAGGAAGGCATTATTTTATTCCCATTTTACAGATTAAGGATCGTGAGGCACAGAGAAGTTAAGCAACTTGCCCAAGATCACACAGAGTGAGATGTACACCTGGGATTTGAATACAGGCATTCTGGCTCCAGGGCCCTCATTTTTAAGCAGTACATCTACTGCTTTTTACTAAATATTTAGTGCTTAAAAAGAAAAAAGGGAAAATTTTGTTCCTAGAACCTAGTGCGTAAGTCAGTCTGGACCCACCTTGCTTTTTTCAACCTTGGACCGTGAGCAAAAACTTCAAATACCATGGATGTGTAAATGCATTTGTTTAATAAGTGTTCATTTCTTATCTACTGTGTGTCAGGCAGGTTCTGATAGCTGACAAGGTAGCAGCAATAAAACAGACTCAGCTGTCATGGGGTTGGAGTCAGGAGGTTGGAGAGGAGACAGATAAACAAGTAAGGAAATATATGTTAGGTGGGACTAAGTGGTAAGATGAAGAATAAAGCTTGGCCAAGGGAGTGTCAATTGATGGTCAGGGAAGGCCTCTATTATAAAGAGACATGTAAGCACAGGTCTGAAGGAAGTGAGGGGGGACACAAAATGACAGGCATGTTCTTGGCATGTTCTGGGAACATCAAGGGAGCCAGCATGGCTGGAGCAGAGTGAGCTGGAGAAAGTGGTGGGAGATGAGGTCTCTAGCTTGAGTATAACGAGGGGGCCATGGTGTCAAGTTCAGAAAGCGAGACTGTCGTTACCTCCTCCTTTGCAATGTGGACCCCAGATTATCAGTAGTGCATATAATCTAGCATGTGATGTGACAGCCTCTATAGGTTACTCAGCTGTCCGAAGTCCACCCCCTGTGAATTTCAACTTAATTTGGGAAATCTCTTCTTTTGAGGTTATTGGATTCAGTCTGACACCAGGCTTCCCACCTGTTGTGGGGGAAGGAAATCTACGCTTTTTGAAAATGTTGGAACTTTGCCAATGGTGGTTCCAGGTCTTTCTTGGTGTCTATCCCGAGTATTTAGAACCTTTTATTTTCATGTCTCCTTTGAGCCCTTTTTCTACCTACCCTCCACCATTGCTGAAGATCTTGATCTGTGCAGTGAAAGAGCCTCCTTTCTTTGTGAGCAGGACATCCCATATTTACAGTAGGAAGCTCTTCAAGTGAAATGCACTGTCTTAAACAGAAATGGACTCACAGACATGGAAAACAAACTTATGGTTGCTGGGGGGGAGGATAGCTGGGGGGCAGGGGGAGAGATAAATTAGGAGTTTGGGATTGACCTATACACACTACTGTATATAAGGTAGGCAAACAACAAGGACCTACTGTATAGCACAGGGAACTGAACTCAATATCTTGTAATCACCTATAATGGGAAAGAATCTGAAAAAGAATAGATATATATGTAAAATTGTATACTTGTATCGTACACTTGAAACTAACACAACATTGTAAATTAATTATACCACAACAACAAAAAAAGGAGGGAACATACCAAATGGGGAGAAAAGTACTTCAATAAGCTCATATTTAACTAAAAAAAAAAGAAGTGCATTGTCTTTCATGCCTGCCTCCTTCACACTCCCACTTTCCTGCTGTTTTCTCGGAATTTCTCTATCCCCAGAAAGATCCTAAGTATTGCTTTAATTCTGAGTGGCGTGGCTTCCTATTATTGAATGCCTTGCTTCTGAGTCCTGCTTCCTGGTTAGGAGGTTTCCCTTGTCTTCCCTGGAGTATCACCCTCAGCTGATCCTTGAGCTGCTCTTGAGTTTCTGGAACCTGTGTTTTCACTGGTCTAATGAGGTCTAGGAAGTCCCCTAGTTTTAGTGGTTTTTCACCCAAGCCCCACCTTTTCTTAGAACTGAGTTTCTGAGACTTGAACTGCCTGTGCTTCTTTGATGGGAACTGAAGCATTCTTTCCTGCCACCATTTCCTTTTCTGCATCCGGAGAGATAATCCTCCAGTGTTCCAGGTCCTTCTAAGTATTCCTACTGCTCCGGCAGGCCAGCTGAGTAGTAAGCTTTCAACCTTCCATGCCAGCTGTTTCTGTTCCTCCTTCCTCCCCAGGCCTGGCTAATACCTTTTGCTCGGTCTTAGTACTTTCCTTCTCTGTATTTGCTTTTTGTTTTCATACTTACATTTTTGTTCTCCTAACATATTACTTTCGATTCTGCCAGTGAGGTCTCTATAGAGCAAGAATGGTGCCACGGTTCACCCAGTGTTCAGGTAAATTCTGCCAACCTTCCCTTTTGTTAGGAGGTATTTATTTTTATTCAGTTTAGCCTATAGACTCAGCCCTGATCAAGGGTCATGCTCCCTGGATCCTCCTTAACATTTCTCTGCTTTTCTGTTCCTTCTTTTCAAATTCTAAATCCTTGCATTTCCCAGGCAGGCTTCCTTATAGCCTGGGCTATACCCTCTCTTTCATCTGTAAGAACAATGCCACCTTGGAATTCATTTAATGATACCTGAAGAATTCTGCACTGATCCTTCTAGTATTTCTCTTTTTAAATATGTCCACATTTTCTGTAACTACATAGCACCACAACTCCAGTTATTAAAGAGTTCTCCATTAATGCCTACTCTGGGTTCCCTATTTAAAACTGTAAGAGGATCCTTTTTGATAGAATAATACCTGACTCTGGGTACCCTTTTAGGGGAGTCATTTTAGTTTGTTCTCCAAAATAGTCCCTTTATTCTTCTCTTTGATGATTTTCAGCCATTTCCCTGACCTAGTAAATATTTCTGCTTTTCTAATCTCTTCAGAGCAGTTATGTTTAGATATAGCTCCTTTTCCTTGTCATAGATTTCTAACTGGGCTAATATGATTTCAAATTTTCTTCTCCTCCTTGGTGTGCTTTCCTTCACTTTATTCCATTCTCTCCTAATCTTGTCCCATTTGCAAGATCAAACCTGTTTTTTAAACTGATTTCATTCCTTTTTCAGAGGTTGGGCAGATCTCATCTTTAGAAACAGAGGGTTCTAGGCATACACCTTTTATGACTCCTTCCCAGCACTTGAGTTGGTAAAATCCCACTGGATTTTATCCTCTCCACCCAAGAAGAATCCCTGGTGTAGAATCCCCAGTCTGGGGCTCTGTAAAACAATCCAGAGCAATTTGAGAGCCTGTGGTGTTGGGTGACTCCTGAGCCTGTAGACAAACCATGGATTCAGTCTTTTCTCAGATCTCTTTCTTCTGAACAAGATAAAGAGGGACAGAATTTTGGGCAGCTAATCTCCTGTTGTCTGCTAATGTCAGGCTCCCCCAAATGCTTTCTGAAATCTATCAAAATCTTCCACTAATGCTTTCTTTGTGCCTCTCAAACTTTAGCGAACAAAGAACCAGCTGGAGAGCTTATTAAAGCGCAGGTCCTTGGGCTCCATGCTAGAGGTTCAGATTCAGCAGGCCTGGAGTGGAGACGCCAAATTTTCATTTCTAGCAAGTGCCAGGCCTTGCTGACGCTGCCAGTCCATATTTTGAGCAGCACTGCTCTAACCACATAGACCTTAGCTACTTCTCGGCAATTTAAAGCCTTCACTTGAAAGAAAAGACCCGATAAAGAGAAAGACCAAAAAAAAAAAAAAAAGTGATAACCAAAATAATTCAAAGGGCTCATGCCTAAGAAACCTATGTGTTTTGCCTGATTTGTGAAGTTTTCCTGGTAATCGAGTATCTGCCTCATCTATTCTTGCAGTTCCAGCTATAGAGACCGAGAGCCTCCATCTTCCCTGATGGTGCTTTGCTCCCCTGTGGCAGCTCCTCTCTTTATATAAACTCAGAGTCCCAGTCAGTGTATTCACATGTTGCAGGGGGGAGAGACTGAATCTTACCCCTCCTTCCTACAGACTGACAAATAAGAAGTGAAGTATCAACTTTATTGCCTGAGCAAGTTCCCAGGAACTACCCCCAACACAGTTTCTAGTACTAAAAGTTACATTGGAGAATGAGGCTTAGAAATGGCCAAATGGGGTTTTCTACTGCCTCTCCCCCTGGAAGTATGGGCAGTTGGATCTGCATGGGGACCTTGCCTGGTTTACCCACCCAGTCTTAGGCTGAAGATCTGAGGAGAGGGAGTGGGCAAAGACAGGTTACTTACTCCTGGAGACTGGAGGTACACATGCCCCTTGTGCCGAAGCACAGGCAGGTCCCAGAGAGCAAAAATCCGCATCTTTTTGGGGCAGTGACCTGTAATATATGAACTCCACCCACTAGGAAGTGTGACCCAAGGAATAGTAGTCTCCTTCTTACCTGTCAGATTACATATTTACTGTTCATTCCTTGAGGATTAGTGAGTAGGGAGTGGAGAGAGGCCAAAATTATCCTTTCCTTTATAAAAATGAGGACAGGTAAATAGCAGCCTTGAACACACATGACCTCTGTAATGTTAGAGGGTTGATCAGGAAAGGTCCATTCTAGTTCTAGGAGTCTATGTTAGGAAAGCAATTTTAAGTTTCTTCAACTTCATTTATTTCAACATCCAAATTTCTTGACTGATTTATTTACCATCATTATTTCATTTATCTATTCTACTTTGTGTTTTTATTGATGTATACAAATTATTCATATGGTAAGAGTTTACTATTTGTGTCAAATATTTCTCCTGTTTTATAATTTCTTTTAATTCTCTTTATGGTGTTTTTGACATGTAAAGTTTTTAGATTTCTAAACAGCCCAATCTATTAATATTTTCCTTTGTGATATTACATTAATATTAAATATAGAATATTTTTTTTTTTTTTTTTTTTTTTTGCGGTACGTGGGCCTCTCACTGTTGTGGCCTCTCCCGTTGCAGAGCACAGGCTCCGGACGCACAGGCTCAGCGGCCATGGCTCACGGGCCCAGCCGCTCCGCAGCACGTGGGATCTTCCCGGACCGGGGCATGAACCCATGTCCCCTGCATCAGCAGGCAGACTCTCAAGCACTGCGCCACCAGGGAAGCCCTAGAATTTTTGTAAACAAAATTTTAAATTTATATCCTATCTTTTTTCTAGGAAGGACTTTAAGTGACCTGCATAGGTATATAAAATAAAAGAAAATAAGTTAAATAGGTAACCTAAAGAAGAATGAAAACAAAGTCAGGGACATAAAAAAAGATGTCAGATAAGGCTAAGAATAGTTCATATCCTTATAACCTATTTACTTGTTCATTAGTGGGTCACGCGTTTAGGTTTAAGTTTTCAGCCCATCCAGTCAGAAAGGGAGCCATTATATTATCCATAAGGTTACAACAAAGCAGTGTTTTTTGGGAGAAGTACAATTATTTTCAACACCATGATCAGATAGGAATTTCTGATTCTGGGGGGTTTCGTAAATAGTTCCATGTATGAGCAGCATTTTATGAGGATTTTATGATGCTGTTTCTTACATCATCCCTCAACATGGCTCATTATATTTGAGGAAAGCACAATTCATTGTGGGGTGGACAAAGAAAGACTCCTTAGAAATGCCTGTGCTCTGCTGACCTGGCTTGATTCAGGGGTAGGATTAGGTTATTTTAGATTATTTGGAGGAATGACTGGAGTCCATGTTTTTCAGACAATGTTTCCTAAATATTGTTTCTCTCAGCTCAGATTTGATAAATGATGGGGCCATTGTGCTTCAGACAATCCTCTTTCATCTGTACCAAGGGAGCAGTTGGTCTGTGTTGCCAGTTGAATAACAAGAATCCGTGCCTGAAAAGAAGGCTGGCCACCTCGGTTAGAAGGCGGAGCCGAGCCTAGGGAGCTGAGCTAAAGGAATTGTATGAATCTGCTTCTCCGTGGTTGAATCCCAGTTCCTCTCCATATAATGTGACCACATACTTTTAGCTTGAAAATCTCATGGTAGTTGTAACTAGATACCAAATTTGTCTTAAGAAAAATTTCAACAAAATAACAGTCGAACTCCCAACTTTAAACTGTGTTACATCCTTCTAAGACAAACTGAAATGTACATCAAGGACAACTAACTAAAGGATAATAAAATGATACCCCTATTTATAGAGCTATAGAGGTGTTATAAAAATGGTAACTTTGCTTTCAAAATAGTTGACTTGTAGCCATTCTTTCCAACAATAGTTACCCTGCAAAACCAGCTGTCTATTTAGGCTGCTCCTAATTAGAGGTTTTAAAACCATATCATTTATGATCAAGAGAATACTGGTTTTTCTGTTCTCTTTAGCAGAGGACTGCATGCATTTAGTTACTTCTAAAATAGTGTTGGTAAATTTAAAAAAATCTAAAGAAGGGACAGACCACTTTTTTCCTCTATTCCCTGGTAGAACGCCTAACTGATGCGGTGGCTTATGATGGCAGGTTTTCTAACAGCATGCGTAATTTGAGATCTACAGGGACTTTATAAAACTTTCCCCATAACTGATTCCTGTTCACAGAATCGAAGTCCAAACAAAAGATAATAAAGTCTAAACATTTTAACATTGTTTCTGATATTTTCCCACAAAATGATAAATATTGTAATGGTATTCTGTAGTGGAAAAGTTATGTCTGAAGGCAGCCTGCTTCTCTTATAAACCATCAGCCTGAGAAACTCATAGTTGCAGTTGGCCAAGCCAGAAATTGGCATATATTTTGTATGGAATATCCAATCATCTGTAACACGCCAAAACTGGGGAGAGTAAATGGTTGTTCTTTATAAGATAATGACATTGTAAGATCCAGCTAGGTAGAACCATACCCATGGGGTATATAAAGATGAATAAGCTATTTGGAATTGAAGCCCATCACTAAATGGGTTTTAAATGGCTCTAGAAGCAATGGGTTCATCTCATTCTTTTCAGGGCCACGATATTCTAATCATGTGTACAGACAAAGAGGCTCCAAGACTATCTTCTCGGCTGAAATCAAAGACCGCTTGCTTCTTAGTCTACTCTATCCAGTAATACAATGCGAAGGAAAGCTAACTACAAGATGTTCTTTTTTATTTCATTTCCTTGTGACTTTTTAATTTGATATAATTTCTTTTTTTAAAAAATTTTTTATTGGGGTATAGTTGTTGTACAATGTTGTGTTAGTTTCTACTGTACAACGAAGTGGAGTTCCCTGTGCTATACAGCAGGTTCTTATTAGTTATCTATTTTATACATATTAGTGTATATATGTTAATCCCACTCTCCCAATTCACCCCACCCCCACCCCCACCCTGCTTTCCCCCCTTGGGTCCATACGTTTGTTCTCTACATCTGTGTCTCTACTTCTGCCTTGCAAACCAGTTCATCTGTACCATTTTTCTAGATTCCACATATACGTGTTAATATACGATATTTGTTTTTCTCTTTCTGACTTACTTCACTCTGTGTGACAGTCTCTAGGTCCATCCATGTCTCTAAAAATGACCCAATTTCATTCCTTTTTATGGCTGAGTAATATTCCATTGTATACATGTACCACATCTTCTTTATCCATTTGTCTGTCAATGGACATTTAGGTTGCTTCCATGACCTAGCTATTGTAAATAGTGCTGCAGTGAACATTGGGGTGCATGTGTCTTTTTGAATTATGGTTTTCTTCAGATATATGCCCAGTAGTGGGATTGCTGGGTCATATGGTAATTCTATTTTTAGTTTTTTAAGGAACCTCCATACTGTTCTTCCATAGTGGCTGTATCAATTTACATTCCCACCAACAGTGCAAGAGGGTTCCCTCTTCTCTGCACCCTCTCCAGAATTTATTGTTTGTAGATTTTCTGATGATGCCCATTCTAACCAGTGTGAGGTGACACCTCATTGTGGTTTTGATTTGCATTTCTCTAATAATTAGTGATGTTGAGTAGCTTTTCATGTGCCTCTTGGCCATCTGTATGTCTTCTTTGGAGAAATGTCTATTTAGGTCTTCTGCCCAGTTTTTGATTGGGTTGTTTGTTTTTTTGATATTGAACTGCATGAGCTGATATTTTGGAGATTAATCCTTTGTCCGTTGATTCATTTGCAAATATTTTCTCCCATTCTGAGGGTTGTCTTTTCGTCTTGTTTATAGTTTCCTTCGCCGTGCAAAAGCTTTTAAGTTTCATTAGGTCCCATTTGTTTATTTTTGTTTTTATTTCCATTACTCTAGGAGGTGGGTCAAAAAAGTTCTTGCTGTGATTTATGTCAAAGAGTGTTCTTCCTCTGTTTTCCTCTAAGAGTTTTAGAGTGTCCAATCTTACATTTAGGTCTTTAACCCATTTTGAGTTTATTTTTGTGTATGGTGTTAAGGAGTGTTCTAATTTCATTCTTTTACATGTAGCTGTCCAGTTTTCCCAGCACCACTTATTGAAGAGACTGTCTTTTCTCCACTGTATATCCTTGCCTCCTTTGTCATAGATTAGTTGACCATAGGTGCATGGGTTTATCTCTGGACTTTCTATCCTGTTCCATTGACCTATATGTCTATTTTTGTGCCAGTACCATATTGTCTTGATTACTGTAGCTTTGTAGTATAGTCTGAAGTCAGGGAGTCTGATTCCTCTAGCTCCTTTTTTATTTTCTCAAGATGGGCTCTTCGGGATCTTTTGTGTCTCCATACAAATTGTAAAGTTTTTTGTTCTGGTTCTGTGAAAAATGCCATTGGTAGCTTGATAGGGATTGTGTTGAATCTGTAGACTGCTTTGGGTAGTATAGTCATTTTCACAGTGTTGATTCTTCCAATCCAAGAACATGGTATCTCTCTCCATCTGTTTGTATCGTCTTTAATTTCTTTCATCAGTGTCTTATAGTTTTCTGCATACAGGTCTTTTGTCTCCTTAGGTAGGTTTATTCCTAGGTATTTTATTCTTTTTGTTGCAATGGTAAATGGGAGTGTTTCCTTAATTTCTCTTTCAGATTTTTCATTGTTAGTGTATAGGAATGCAAGAGATTTCTGTGCATTAATTTTGTATCCTGTTACTTTACCAAATTCATTGATTAGCTCTAGTAGTTTTCTGGTAACATATTTAGGATTCTCTATGTTTAGTATTATGTCATCTGCAAACAGTGACAGTTTTACTTCATCTTTTCCGATTTGGATTCCTTTTATTTCTTTTTCTTTTCTGATTGCTGTGACTAAAACTTTCAAAACTATGTTGAATAATAGCGGTGAGATTAGGCAACCTTGTCTTCTTCCTGATCTTAGAGGAAGTGTTTGTTTTTCATCATTGAGAATGATGTTGGCTGTGGGTTTGTCATATATGACCTTTATTATGTTGAGGTAGGTTCCCTTATGCCCACTTTCTGGAGAGTTTTTATCATAAATGGGTGTTGAATTTTTGTCAAAAGCTTTTTCTGTATCTATTGAGATTATTATATAGTTTTTATCCTTCAGTTTGTTAATGTGGTTTATCACATTGATTGATTTGCATATATTGAAGAATCCTTGCATTCCTGGGATAAACCCCACTTGATCATGATGTATGATCCTTTTAATGTGCTGTTGGATTCTGTTTGCTAGTATTTTGTTGAGGATTTTTGCATCTATGTTCATCAGCGATATTGGTCTGTAGTTTTCTTTTTTTGTGACATCTTTGTTTGGTTTTGGTATCAGGGTGATGGTGGCCTCGTAGAATGTGTTTGGGAGTGTTCCTCCGTCTGCTATATTTCAGAAGAGTTTGAGAAATATAGGTGTTAGCTCTTCTCTAAGTGTTTGATAGAATTCACCTGTGAAGCCATCTGGTCCTGGGCTTTTGTTTGTTGGAAGATTTTTAATCACAGTTTCAATTTCAGTGCTTGTGATTGGTCTCTTTATATTGTCTATTTCTTCCTGGTTCCGCCTTGGAAGGTTGTACTTTTCTAAGAATTTGTCAATTTCTTCCAGATTGTCCATTTTATTGGCATAGGGTTGATTGTAGTAGTCTCTCATGATCCTTTGTATTTCTGTAGTGTCAGTTGTTACTTCTCCTTTTTCATTTCTAATTCTGTTGATTTGAGTCTTCTCCCTTTTTCTCGTGATGAGTCTGGCTAATGGTTTATCAATTTTGTTTATCTTCTCAAAGAACTTGCTTTTAATTTTATTGATCTTTGGTATTGTTTCATTCATTTCTTTTTCATTTATTTCTGATCTGATCTTTATAATTTCTTTCCTTCTGCTAACTTGGGGTTTTTTTTTGTTGTTGTTCTTCTTCTTCTTTCTATAATTGCTTTAGATGTAAGTTTAGGTTGTTTATTTGAGATTTCTCTTGTTTCTTGAGGTAGGATTGTGGGTCGTCGTGTTTTCATTGTCATTTGTTTCTAGGTATTTTTTTATTTCCTCTTTGATTTCTTCAGTGATCTCTTGGTTATTGAGTAGCGTATTGTTTAGCCTCCATGTGTTTGTATTTTTTACAGCTTTTTTCATGTAATTGATATCTAGTCTCATAGCGTTGTGGGTGGAGAAGATACTTGATACAATTTCAATTTTTGTAAATTTAACAAGGCTTGATTTGTGACCCAAGATATGATCTATCCTGGAGAATGTTCCATGAGCACTTGAGAAGAAAGTGTATTCTGTTGTTTTTAGATGGAATGTCCAAAAATATCAATTAAGTCTATCTGGTCTACTGTGTCTTTTAAAGCTTGTGTTTCCTTATTTATTTTCATTTTGGGTGCTCTGTCCATTGGTGAAAGTGGCGTGTTATAAAGTCCCCTACTATTACTTTGTTACTGTTGATTTCCCCTTTTATGGCTGTTAGCATTTGCCTTATGTATCGAGGTGCTCCTATGTTGGGTTCATAAATATTTACCATTGTTATATTGTCTTCTTGGATTGATCCCTTAATCATTATGTAGTGTCCTTCTTTGTCTCTTGTAATAGTCTTTATTTGAAAGTCCATTGTGTCTGATATGAGTATTGCTACTCCAGCTTTCTTCTGATTTCCATTTGCATGGAATATCATTTTCCATCCCCTCACTTTCAGTCTGTGTGTGTCCCTAGGTCTGAAGTGGGTCTCTTGTAGACAACATATATACAGGTCTTGTTTTAGTATCCATTTAGCCAGTCTGTGTCTTTTGGTTGCAACATTTAATCCATTTACATTTAAGGTAATTATTGATATGTATGTTCCTACCAACATTTTCTTAATTGTTTTGGGTTTGTTATTGTAGGTCTTTTCCTTCTCTTGTGTTTCCTGCCTAGAGAAGTTCCTTTAGCATTTGTTGTAAATGGTTTGGTGGTGCTGAATTCTCTTAACTTTTGCTTGTCTGTAAAGGTTTTAATTTCTCTGTCAAATCTGAATGAGATCCTTGCTGGGTAGAGTAATCTTGGTTGTAGGTTTTTCCCTTTCATCACTTTAAATATGTCCTGCCACTTCCTTCTGCCTTACAGAGTTCCTGCTGAAAGATCAGCTGTTAACATTATGGGGTTTTCCTTGTATATAATTTGTTGCTTTTCCCTTGCTGCTTTTAATATTTTTTCTTTGAATTTAATTTTTGATACTTTGATATATTTGTGTCTTGGTGTACTTTTCCTTGGATTTATCCTGTATGGGACTTTCTGCACTTCCTGGACTTGATTGACTATTTCCTTTCCCATGTTAGGGAAGTTTTCAACTATAGTCTCTTCAAATATTTTCTCAGACCCTTTCTTTTTCTCTTTTTCTTCTTGGACCCCTATAATTTGAATGTTGGTCCATTTAATGTTGTCCCAGAGGTCTCTGAGACTGTCCTCAAGTCTTTTCATTCTTTTTTCTTTATTCTGCTCTGCAGCGTTTTTTTCCCACCATTTTATCTTCCAGGTCACTTATCCATTCTTCTGCCTCAGTTATTCTGCTGTTGATTCCTTCTAGAGTATTTTTAATTTCATTTATTGTGTTGTTCATCATTGTTTGCTTGCTCTTTAGTTCTTCTAGGCCCTTTTTAAACGTTTCTTGTATTTTCTCCATTCTGTTTCCAAGATTTTGGATCATCTTTACTATCATTACTCTAAATTCTTTTTCAGGTAGACTGCCTATTTCCTCTTCATTTGTTTGGTCTGGTTGGTTTTTACCTTCCTCCTTCATCGGCTGCATATTTCTCTGTTTTCTCATTTTGTTTAACCTACTGTGTTTGGGTTCTCCTTTTTGCAGGCTGCAGGTTCGCAGTTCCCGTTATTTTTGTTGTCTGCCCCCAGTGGGTGAGGGTGGTTCAGTGGCTTGTGCAGGCTTCCTGGTGGAGGGGGCTGGTGCCTGTGTTCTCTTGGGTGGGGTTGGATCTTGTCCTTCTGGTGGGCAGGGCTGCATCTGGTGGTGTGTTTTGGAATGTCTGTGAACCCAGTATGACTTTAGGCAGCCTATCTGCTAATGTGTGGGGTTGTGTTCCTGTCTTACTAGTTGTTTGGCATGGGGTATCCAGCACTGGAGCTTGCTGGCCTTTGGGTGGGGCTGGGTCCTAGTGCTGAGATGAAGATCTCTGGGAGAGCTCTCGCTGATTGATAGTACGTGGGGCGGGGAGG
The DNA here is from genome assembly GCF_963924675.1 of Phocoena phocoena. Lineage (NCBI taxonomy): Eukaryota > Metazoa > Chordata > Mammalia > Artiodactyla > Phocoenidae > Phocoena > Phocoena phocoena. Next base: position 94,023,228 of record NC_089224.1, on the reverse strand, counting down.
TTTCTTGTGGTCCAATATCCTGGACTCAGCCCTCCCACCACGGAGGCTCAGGACTGATACCTGGCCGGAACACCAAGACCCTGCCAGCCCCATGGCTCAGAAGAAAAGGAAGAAAAAAACAAACAGACAGAACTCTAGGACAAAAGGTAAAAGCAAAGCTATACAGACAAAATCACACAAAGAAGCATACACATACACACTCAGAAAAAGAGAAAAAGGATTTTATATATATATATATATATATATATATAAAAGGAAGAGAGCAACCAAACCAATAAACAAATCTACCAATAAGTACTAAATACTAAACTAAGATAAACATAAAACCAGAATCAAATTAGATGCAGAAAGCAAACCCCAAGTCTACAGTTGCTCCCAAAGTCCACCACCTCAATTTTGGGAACATTCATTGTCTATTCAGGTATTTTTCAGATGCAGGGTTTATCAAGTTGATTGTGGGGATTTAATCTGCTGCTCCTGAGGCTGCACAGAGAAATTTCCCTTTCTCTTCTTTGTTCGTACAGCTCCTGGGGTTCAGCTTTGGTTTTGGCCCCGCCTCTGCATGTAGGCCACCCTCAGGAGTCTGTTACCCACCCAGACAGGAGGGGGTTAAAGCAGCAGCTGATTAGGTCTCTCTTGCTCACTCAGGCCAGGGGGAGGGAGGGGTACTTTAGTCATAATTGGGATGCGGGGCGAGCCTGAGGTGGCAGAGGCCAGCGTGATGTTGCAACAGCCTGAGGTGTGCCGTGTGTTCTCCCGGGGAAATTGTCCCTGGGTTACAGGACCCTGGCAGTGGCGTGCTGCACAGGATCCCAGGGGGCGGGTTGGGTAGTGACCTGCACTTGCACTCAGGATTCTTGGTGGCAGCAGCAGCAGCCTTAGCAGTTCATGCCCATCTCTGGGGTCCGAGCTGATGTCTGTGGCTCATGCCTGTCCCTGGAGCTTGTTTAGGTGGTACTCTGCCTTCTGTGGGCACTCTGGGAAGGAATCCCTTCTCTTTGCGCACCCCGAAACAATGGCCTCTTGCCGCTCTGGCAGGTCTAGACTCTTCCCCAGACCCCCTCCTGGCTATCTGTGATGCACTAGCTCCCTTCAGGCTGCGTTCACGCAGCCAACCCCAGTCCTCTCCCTGGGGTCTGACCTCTGAAGCCTGAGCCTCAGCTCCCAGCCCCCACCTGCCCTGGCAGGTGAGCAGACAAGCCTCTCGGGCTGATGAGTGCTGGTTGGCACTGATCCTCTGTGTGGGAATCTCTCCACTTTGTCCTCTGCACCCCTGTTGCTGCACTCTCCTCCATGGCTCCAAAACTTCCCTTCCCCCCATCCCCCCTCCCCACCAGTGAAGGGGCTCCCTAGTGTGTGGAAACATTTCCTCCTTCACAGCTCCTTCCCAAAAGTAGGGGTCCCATCCCTATTCTCTTGTCTGTATTTTTTCTTTTGCCCTACCCAGGTACGTGGGAATTTTCTTGCCTTTTGGGAAGTCTGAGGTCTTCTGCCAGCATTCAGTAGGTGTTCTGAAGGAGTTGTTCCACATGTAGATGTATTTTTGATGTATTTATGGGGAGGAAGGTGATCTCCACGTCTTACTCCTCTGCCATCTTGAAGGTCTTCTCCTGGTTTGTAAGTTTTTAAATGGCATACTGTAACTTCCATGTATTGCCTATATAACATTCAAACTAGTCTATTCTATTTCCCTTTTTCTTTATTCCTTCTCCTCTCAATTTTTCAGTTGCCTTATTTCTACTTTCACAACATATACTGTTTATATTTTATCCTTCCATCTTGCCCCACCTTTATTTTAGTCTTAGATTTACAGTTTAATATATCAGATGCTCACCATCAGTCTTTTTACTGAAGTTTCTTCAGTTACCTCTTGGATGAAGCTCATTTTCTAGTAGATTCCTTAAGAGTACAGTATTCCTTGAGTTCTTAGATGTTTAAAACTGTTTCTCTATGGTCTTGATACTTGAAAGATAGCATAGTTGGATATAAAAATCTTGATTTACACCTTCTTTGTTTGAATTTCCTTAAAATAACTTCTTTTGTTGCTTTTTTATGTAGCTTTTGAGAAGTCTGGTGCAGCCTAATTCTTTTGCCTTTGGATCTTAATTGTTTATTTATTTGAGGGGAGATGCTGAGGAGTTTTTCTTTATCTTTGAAGTCTAATAGTTTTACTTAGCTAAATCTTAGGGCTGATTGTTCTGGGTGAGTTTTCTCAGGTATCTGATGAGTCCTTCTAGTATTTATATTCAGGTCTTTTTATTTTTGTAAGGCTGTCGTGGATTATAGTTTTAGATATTTATTCTGTTTCCATGTTTTTCTTCTTTAGAGACTTTAATTATACATATGTTGGATCTTTGCCTATATTGCATGTCAACCACTTTATTTTTGATCCTTTTTACTTCCTTTTTAATCTCATTTTTATTCTTTTTGGTGGTTTTCTTGTATTTGTTCAATACATTTATATTCAAATCTATCCTTCTTTGGGCACCATGAAATTTAGTCTTTATTTCTGATGTGATTTTGTCTTTTACTTTTTTCCTGAATTCAGTCACTTGTGTTTCATTTCCTTCCTGCTTTTTGTTCATTCTGTTCTTATTTTTGAATTTCTAACTCAAGGTGTTTTCTTTATATTCCAAAGGCTTTTTTGAGGATATTTATTTGTTTATTGTCTTACAGGTTTTTTCCCCCCTATTTTGTGTTTTTTTTTTAAAGTGGAGTTTTTCACAAGCAGAAATGTTTTGAGTATAATTTTCTGTTTCTGTTTTTAAATGAACACTCCTTTGTTTATTAATTCCACAGACAGAGTTGGTCATTTGGGAGGGTCAAGAAGATTTCTAGGTTAAGAGTGCCTTCTTCTGTCACTGAATGAAGGGCAGTTTCTTTTAAAGGATATTTTTGTTTTTGTTTTTTTGGTGAGAGTGGGAATGAATTCTGTATTCTTTTATTTTGGGTACTCTTTTGACTTGTAAGATCTTGTCTTTCCCCTGCACTTGTTTTTCCTGTCACCACTTAGTTTCCAAAGAACACCTATTCCTTCCTTTTTATCCTCTTCTTTGCCAGAAGCAATGCCTTTCTCATACTACTACCTGCACTCTCCTTTGTGGCCCCAAAGCTTCCCTCTCCCCCTACCCCCTGTCCCCAGAGGGGAAGTGAAGGGGCTCCCTAGTGTGTGGAAACTTTTCCTCCTTCACAGCTCCCTCCCAGAGGTCCCATAGAAGTCTCACAGACTTTTCATCCTTTGCTTGTAGTCAGTACTCTGATATACCAGGTCTCTTTTTCAGTATTTTCATACTTAAGGTGGAATTTCTCTTTCTGGGAGTGACTCTAACTCACCATTGGGCCCTTTGTTCCCTCTTCTCTTTCACAGGGCTCTTCTAGAGCCCTCTCAGTCTCTAGAATGACTTGTGGGAGACTGAGAGAAAGCTTTGCTGGAATTTGGTATTTATTTTTCCATTAAAGGGTAATTTAAAGTTTGTAGTATTCTCTGTCTTCCAGTGGTGATGACAGCATTGGTTTTATGTTGTTTTATTTGCTTTTCCAGTTGATCTGAAGAATATTTTGGAGAATGTGTGGAGAGATTTGGATTTAAGGGGCCACCGTTACCCTTGAACTAGTTGGAAGTCTAATCTGTAATAAACTCTTAAGTGCTAACTTTCCCACTCCATATCTCTGCTCATGCCATTTCTTCTACCTGGAACCCTCTCCCCTCTTCTTTTCTTCAGTTTCTGTATTTCCTTCTTTCATGATCCCCTCAACTGAAGGTAAGTTTTCTTCTTTCTAAATTCCCATACTCTCTTTCAGGAGGAAATATTGGTAGGAGTTTGGCACAGTTACTCTGGGGTCAGGTTATCTAAATTCAAATCTCAGTTCTGCTATTTACCATCTCTGTGCCTTTGGGAAAGTTGTTTAACCTCTATGTGTATAAGCTGCCTTAACTGTAAAAATGGGACTAACATCATGGATTTGTTGTGAGACTAAATGGGTTAATGCATATGGAGAACCAGCACAGTGGCTGATACACACAATAAGCATCTATCAAATGTTAACTGTTACTTAAGTTTACCTTATGACATTTATTATATACTCTCATATTTTTGTTATATTAATATAGGGTGTAACTCCTAGATTAAATACATATTAAGGGCAGAAACCATGCCTTATTCAGAGTACCTGTATTCTATTTGGTTAATATGATATCATTTGCTTAGCTTTCCCCTTATTGCTGATTGTTTACATTTAGTTATTATTATTATTTTTTATTTATTTATTTTTGCGGTATGCGGGCCTCTCACTGCTGTGGCCTCTCCCACCACGTAGCACAGGCTCCGGACATGCAGGCCCAGTGGCCATGGCTCACGGGCCCAGCCGCTCCGCGGCATGTGGGATCTTCCCAGACCGGGGCATGAACCCGTGTCCCCTGCATCGGCAGGCGGACTCCCAACCACTGCGCCACCAGGGAAGGCCCTGATTGTTTACATTTAAACAACCAGGAATGCTGTGCCCGCCACTGTCCTGGACACTAGGAGTACAAAGATGAATGAGACATAGTCTCTCATGGTACACACATGCATAATAATACATACGTAATATTACAATGCATAAAATGTAGTTTGAGGTATTTGCAGGGAACTGTGGGAGACCTGAGGAAGTACAGTAATGACTGATTTTGCCCAGAGTTGCTTGCCCATATTAATGAAACAGAAACAAAGTTTCAAAAAAATCTGATGAACTAAGAGCCTAATTTTCTCTTCTCTGAGGCATTCTTGCAGGTCTGGTTTTTCAACTTCAGGCTTCTAGCTTAGAAGCCCTGTGGGTGGGGAAAGGAGAGAGAGAAGGCAGAGTGACCACTGAAAATGGAGCAAAGAAGGAATATTTGAATGAGGGGCATGTACTTACTTTCCATAGCAAAGGAGCAGAGAGTGGGGTAGCAAAGGACTCAGGATGAGCTGTCTTCTTACTGGGGATCCTTTTCTCTCCAGTGAGCTCAGCATGGGTTCAACCTGCCTGTGGTTCAAACTGTGAACCCTTGGATGGAGAGAAGGGGACCTAGAGTGAGAGTCCCTCTCTTACCAAGATGGAATTGAACTTAACCAGTGGGATGTCTCTGTGAGCAGAAGGAATTGCAGACCCACCATAATTGTAACATTACATGTTCATGTATGTATGCATGTGTGTGTCCTTTAAAAAAAAACAGAATCATATATGTACCATTTTTCATCTTGCTTTTTTATTTTATTTAAAACATTTTTGGCTTTACAGTATTCTGTGGACATACTTCTGTATCAGTTCCTATAATGCCATCTCCTTCTCTGAGGGAAGCACAGTATTCCACTGTGTGGAGGTTCACAAATTTATTAACTTGTCCACTATGGAAAGATATTTAGGTTTTTTTTTCCCCTTCAAATTTTTGTTGTTATAGACAATATTACTTTTAATATACTTACATATATTATGTTTTGCTGATACCCAGATGCACATTTTTTCACATTTTAATACCTATGAATTTTTATAAGTGTTATACAGTCAAGTGGCTGCCATGAACATAATTGTCATTACTCACGTATGTATCAAATTGGTCATAGCTACTTGCAGCGTTGCTACTTTTATTTAGTTTTGGACATTAGTGACATATTAACATTTTGCTTACTAAAACTTTTTCAGAACTTTTCCAATGATTTGACATTGAAACAAAAAGTTATTGTGGGGCTTCCCTGGTGGTACAGTGGTTGAGAGTCCTCCTGCCAATGCAGGGGACACGGGTTCGTGCCCTGGTTCGGGAAGATCCCACATGCCGCAGAGCAGTTAGGCCCGTGAGCCATGGCTACTGAGCCTGCGCGTCTGGAGCCTGTGCTCCGCAAAGGGAGAGGCCACAACAGTGAGAGGCCCGCGTACCACCAAAAAAAAAAAAAAAGTTATCGTGTATGTAGAAAAACATGGAAATAGATCAGCAATGTATAAAAGCAAGTGTCAGCATCAGAATGGCTTGCAAGAAAAAGAAAATAGAACATTTAAAACAAATACTGCCTCACCAAGACTCAGGATAGAGCATAGGTTGTGGAAATATACACTGATATCTCTTAATTGAAAAGTGATTGGGAATTGTTACATACTGAATATGGAGAAATTTTAGTAGTGTCTCAATCAATTTTTTGATTTTTCTTTTATTATATATTATAAAATTTTAATGTTTCTATAGGTTTGAAAAAACTCTTTCAACCAGTATAAAATAATTCTGAGACAAGAAAATAATCATGACAGAGTTTACTTGGCAGTATTTTTTCTTTCTTAATAAAACAAAATAATAGTGCATCTTACAAGAATGGTATCTTAGGTTTGATGAAATGTACTGTATCTTTGCATAATTGGGCAGGATATTTCTGTAGAATTAAGTCTTAAGAGTGGAATTACCAAGATAAAGAGCCTCATAAATTCCTCTCCACAAAGACTGTATCAATTTACACACACACCTGTTTTCCAACACCTTCACCAATGCAGGATATTCCAGTTTTTTAATGTTTGAGAGCCTAATAAGTGAAAAACATATTTTATTTTGGTTTAATTTGTACCTCTTTGCTTATTGATTGTCCTATTACAGTTTTCCTATGAATCACTTTTTCTATTTATTGCTCCTTTTCATGTGTTGTTGGTGGTATTTTTCTTCATGGTAATTGTTGTTTAGATATCAGGGCCATCAACTTTTCCAAATATGTTACAATTATTTTTTCACACTTTGTTGCTTGTCTTTCAAACTTAGGTTGTTGAATCGTTTGCCCTAAAGAAAATTTAAGATTTTATTTAGTCAAATTAAAAAAATTTTTTCCTAGTTTTCTTATTATTTCTTTCCTAACCAAGATTATAGAACTGTTTTCCTATATTCTTTTCTAGTATATTTTTTAACTAAAAATTTATTACAGTTGCAATCATTTTTGCCTGTATGTCAAGGTGGGGATCTAATATTAGTTTATTTCTGTGGATAACTATTTCCCAACTCAGTTTATTTCCCACTGATTTGAAAGTCCACCCCTATCTTATATAAATTCCGATGCATAGATAGATTGGTTTCTGGGTTCTGCTCTGCTCCATTGACCTCTTTGTTTATTCCTTTGCTAGCAACAAACTAGCAATTTAGCATTCTCAATTCACCCCAGGGAGTGGGGGGGGCAAAATCAGCTAAATGGGCAAAAATTGCTTCTTGAGGGGTGGAACAATATTATTCTTTTAATATATGAATCATAGGGCTTCCCTGGTGGCACAGTGGTTAAGAATCCGCCTGCCAATGCAGGGGACATGGGTTCGAGCCCTGGTCCAGGAAGATCCCACGTGCTGTGGAGCAACTAAGCCCGTGCGCCACAACTACTGAGCCTGTACTCTAGAGCCAGCGAGCCACAACTACTGAAGCCTGCATGCCTAGAGCCCGTGCTCCGCAACAAGAGACACCACCACAATGAGAAGACCGTGCACCGCAGTGAAAAGTAGCCCCCCATTGCCACAACTAGAGAAAGCCTGGGCACAGCAACGAAGACCCAACACAGCCAAAACAAACAAACAAAACCCAGGAAATTAACACTAAATATATATATATATATGAATCATAGACAAACATATAGTAAATAAGAAACATATACATACCTGTGGTATTAAAATTTTATAAAGTATGAGAGATTAGGGAAAAAAATGTTTAAAAAGGCTCCATGTAGGGCTATAATGAAAAAAGGTTGAGAAATACTGTCATAATTTTATAATAGTTACTGAAACCTGGTTATGTCCTGTTTCAATATTTTTATTTTAATTTTTTCTTGTTATTCTCATTAATCTTCCCCCCAAAATTTAGTAGTAATTGTGTTTTTGTTCATTGAGCGTGCCAAGCTGATTCCTGCATGTGGGGTTTTGACATTGGAGCCCCCTCTGTCTGACCCCTCTTCCTCCACTCTTGATGCTCACTCACTCATCCTTCAGGTCTCTGCTCACATATTACCTCCACAGAGGACCTTCCATAACCATCCTTTCTATTCTTGTATGATGCTTTTCAGTCTTTACCAGTACACAAAATTATATATATATATATATATATACTTAAAAAAAATAAATTTATTTATTTTTTTTGTTTATTTTTGGTCGTGTTGTGTCTTCATTGCTGTGCGTGGGCTTTCTCTAGTTGCGGCGAGCAGGGCTACTCTTTGTTTCAGTGCACGGGCTTCTCATTGCGCTGTCTTCTCTTGTTGCGGTGCACGGGTTTCAGTAGTTGTGGCACGTGGGCTTCAGTAGTTGTGGCTTGTGGGCTCTAGAGCACAGGCTCAGTAGTTGTGGTGCACGGGCTTAGTTGCTCCACAGCATATGTTGGATCTTCCCGGACCAGGGATCTAACCCATGTCCCCTGCATTTGCAGGCGGATTCTTAACCACTGTGCCACCAGGGAAGCCCTATATTTTTAAAATTTATTTTTTCACTTGTTTATTTTCTGCCTTTCTCACTAGAATGAATTCCATTAGGTGCAGGGACTTTGTTTTCTCACCACTTTATCCTTAGCCCCAAAGCATGCCTGGCACATGGTGAGAACTTTCTATTCACTGAATAATGTGTAAACTTACCACATTCCAAGAAAGTCCATTGGAATCACCATTGGAAGTACATTCCACTTACAGATTAATTGGTGGAGAATTGATATCTTTTCACTTTTCAATCTTTCCATTCAAGGATGTGGCATTTTCTCTTTGTTGTTTTATTTTATGTCCTTCTGGGGGAAAAAAAATCTTCTTGTAAGTCTTGGACATTTCTAGTTACATTTATTGCTAGGTATCTGAAGTTTGTTCATGGTTTCTTCTCTTGTGAATAGAAATCTTTTAATTTTTCTATTATATTTTATTTGTGGTTTTAGTTTATTTGTGTCAGCAGGCCTGTGTTCATTGTGGGGTCTCAAAGGGAGGATCTATTTCCTTGCTCTTTCCAGTTTCTAGACCCTGCCTACATTCCTTGGCTTGTGGCCCCGTCCTCCATCTTTAAAGCTCATCAGTTCAACCTTCAATTCTCTCTGGCCCTGATCTTCTTGTCTCCCTTTTTTTTTTTTTTTTTAATTTAATTTAATTTTTTTTTAAACATCTTTATTGGGGTATAATTGCTTTACAATGGTGTGTTAGTTTCTGCTTTATAACAAAGTGAATCAGCTATACATATACATATTTGTCTCCCTTTTTTAAAGACCCTTGTCACTGCATTGGGCCCATCTGGATAATCCAGGATAATCTCCCTATTGTAATCACATTTGCAAAGTCTTTATGCCATGTAAGGTAACATGGTTACAGATTCCAGGGACTAGGATGTGAACATCTTTGAAGGGACCATTATTCAGCCTACCATACTTGTGCTTACAGATATGTAGAAAACGATTAGTTTTTCTATGTTCTTGTCTTTGGGTGCATTTTGCCAAACTCCTATTATTTTTCTGTCGTTTTCAAACAATTGCATATTTGTTTTTCAGTTTTTTTTTTTATTTACTGTCAGTTGCATAATTTGTTCCCTTTCTTTCTGGTATTGATAGCTCATTTTTCTCCTTGCGTCGTTCTGCATTGTCTAGAATCTCCTGACTAATGCTAAATAATAGCTGTGAAACCATGCATCCTTGGATTGTTCTTAACTTTACTAGAAATTGTTTTACCACTGGGTGTGGTGGTTTCTAATAAACATTCTTTTAAATCAAGAAGTTTTTAACAAATTAAATCCTAGTTTGCTAAGACTTTTAGGCAGGAATGTACATTAGATGTATTAACCATTATGATTATAAAAGTGACCATATGGTTTTTCTCTTTCAATCTATTAATAGCTTTCCTAGTAATGATCATCTCTGTATTCCTGGAGTAAATCTCCCTTGTTTATAGTGTATTGTTCTTTGAACGTACTGCTGACTTCTATTTGTTAATATTTTATTTTTGTATTTATATTAATAAGTGAATTTGGCATAGTGTGTTTAGTAATTGGTTGTGCCGTCCTTGTACACGTTGGGCATTGTGGATTATCCAGTCATACTGAGTGAATTGGGAAACTTTCTACCTTTTTGTATGGTCTGGAACTGTTTAAATACTACTGAAGTTATATGCTTTTTGAAAGTTTCATAAAGGTGAGTTTCCTTGGGCCACTACTACTTATCTCTAAAACCATCTTCCTTACCTTCCTTAAAGATTGCTTTATCCTGAATTATCCATACTTTATTCCTTACTCGGTCTTACAGCATTTGAAGAATAGCTTGTGACCTGTGGAACAGGTTTTCTCTGGGCAAAGCTGCCCCATCCATAAAGAGGGGTCACATCTATCAACTAGGCTTCATTCATAGGAACCTGTTGGTCCAGGGGCTTACACAATAAAGGTTTGGCTCCCATGAGATTTTCTTTTTTTTTCACATGCTTTGGGAGTTCTTTATCACTTATTAATCATCACAGTGTTCCTATGAAACTTCTTAGCAAGTCTGATGTATTATTTTCAGTTTAAGGACAGGGATCATCGTTGAAGGAAATTACCTTTGATACCAGAGTTTTGAATAACCAGTCTTTTTAAAAATTTATTTTTTATTGAAGTATAGTTGAATTACAGTGTTGTTTGAATAACTAGTCTTTATTTTAAAAAGCTTGGGGGATGTGCCTCTGTATTATATGGTACCAGTACTGAACTATCTTTTGGATTCATTACCATGAAATTGAGCAGAGACCACTGAATGCTTCTTTGATCATAAGAGATGAGGAAGCCCGAACCAAGAGCGACCACTCCCCCCTTTTCATCATGAAAAGCCTGACTGCTTGAGGTAGCCTTTTTCATTTCCTCAAGGAGTAATTCTCAGTTCTCTGCGGAAATGTTACTCTCAGCTCAGAATTTCAAACTGATGCTTGTTTGTCTAAATGAGGTTGTCCAAGACCAGGACAATGAGTCGCTGTTTTAGCTTAGTAAACCAAGGGAATTTGCAGTGGATCGACTTAACTAATTTTTTAAGAAGGATTCTCAGACTGGGTATCTTTTGATCTTAAATCTTTCATCAGGACTGTGTTTACATAAATATAAAAATGGTGTTTCTTGGACTGCTACCACTTATTTCTAAATTAAAATACTGCTGAAGTCATCCGCTGTAAATGCTTATCCTTGGAATATTGTTCAATTAAAAGGTAGTATTTTGGTATAAGGTGTAAGTTGATTTCTCATTCTTTTCCCCTTGCAGTAAAACAGACCATCAGTAACATTTCAATATTTAATGAAACCTGCTTGAGATGGAGAAATATGAAGACAGCTGATATAGAGGAGATGTATTTAGTAAGTTACTGAAAGTTACTCTGTTTATAGGTGTTTGTCTTGTGTGGGAGGTTCAAAAAATATCAACAAACCCAAAAAACTACTTATATAGCTGCCGTTATCAGTGGAAGATTTATAGTGACAATTGCAGTAAGAAACAAGAAAGTGGGAACTTCTGCTGCATATTTGAAGACAGAGACCTCGGGGATTGATGAGAAAATCATGAGAGGTTCTTTGTGCAACATAGCCCGATGCAGAGCTGATGTTCAGGCAGTGTCATGGAAGGAAGCCAGTGGCTTTTGCAAGTGTGTGTCTCTCCACACCAGTGCCTCTGATCAGGGTCTGAATGTGTTGCCTGGAGAGTCAAGGGGAACTTCTAAAGCTAGATGTGGTTGTGAGTAAGAAAGGTAAAGACCATGGGATGAGCTGCTACTAAAAGCAATTAAGTAGGAAGAAAAGTGCATCTATTGGCCCAGGTGCTGGGATGTTACAGTAAAGTGTAGGGAATGTCAGAAGGGGGCGGGCAGAGGAGAAAAACTCTTCCCAGGTTTTACCAAACCGACTAGGATTACCCTAATGCAGCAGTCCCCAATCTTTTCGGCACCAGGGATCGGTTTCGTGGAAGACATTTTTTCTACCGCCAGGGAGTGGGGTGATGGGTCAGGCGGTAATGTGAGCAATGGGGAGCGGCAGACAAAGCTTCGCTCGGTCCACCACTCCCCTCATACTGTGTGGCCTGGTTCCTAACAGGCCGTGGACTGGTACCGGTCTGCAGTCCAGTGGTTGGGGACCCCTATCCTAATGCACGTTCTGCCCTGGGAGAAGCCTTAGTTCAGAGTCTTAATTTTCTTTCTAGGAAATTGTTCTTTGGTTTTGCTCCTGTGGTTTTGCCAACAGACTTTGACATTGGGCATGTGCCGTTATATGTGTAAGAACAAGAAAGAGAAAGTTGTTGGTGTTGGGGCCTCGAGTTTTTGTGCATTTTGATTTAAAAATATGTTTATGATACTGATAATACTGTAATTACAGTATTTATGGTATTACAACTCTAATATTTGCTTTCTGCCATATTTCACTTTCTGAAGGCACTTTAGAATCAAGAGTAAGAGAGTGTGAGAGAAAGGGTAGGTATCCAGGCATTCAGAGCCTTTCAAGCTAGCAATTCACCTGGTGAACTTTTCTATGTTTTAGTTCCACATTTGGGGCCAGAGATGGTATCAGAAGGAATTTGCCCAGGAAATGGTCTTTAATATCACTGCCAGCAGCCAGGCTCCTGAGACGTGTTTGGACCTGAGGCCAGGTACCAACTACAGTGTCAGCATCCAGGCTTTGTCTTCTGAACTTCCTGTGGTCATCTCCCTGACAACGCAGATAACAGGTAAATCTTGAATAACAGCATTTGGATGAACAAAGTCACTGCAGAGCTGTATAGGCTCAAATAAAGAGGCACACTATTACTTTCTATCTTTATATAATGAAGTTTAAGAGAAAGAGGAAGAAGGACGTGAAATTGGAGAGGGGAACTAAGGGGACTGCAGCCTGAACTGCAATGTTTTATTTCTTAAAAAGGTACCTGAAACAAAATAGGAACATTGAAGAAATCTGGGTAGTGTGTACATGAGTGCTGGTTAAATTCCTTCTGGATATTTGAAATATTTAAAATATTTCATATTTAAAAAGAAATTTTCCTATTACTCTTTCTTTCTCAGTAACATATTTGTCATTCTGTTACAAGTACCTTAAGAGTAGGTTACTCTCAGGGAAAAATGACTGGCAGTCCCACTCTAGTCCCCTAGAAAATTCACTTTCCACTCATTTTCTTATGTCTCCTCAAATCTGTGATGCTCACTCCATCCTCCAACACACACACTCTGAGCTAATATTCAGACTATTAGCTTCTTGTTTCTTATCTCACTAAGGAATCAGAAGTAATTAGGTGAGGGGGTGGTGGTGGGATGAATTGGGAGACTGAGATTGACATATATACACTAATACGTATAAAATAGATAACTAATAACAACGTTTTGTATATAAATAAATAAATTTTTTTAAAGTAATCAGGTGAGGACTTTCCACTCCCAAATCTCCCATTGTTGCCTTCATGCAGAACCTATATTTTATCTTCTCTCTTGTCCCCACGCCTAAGGTGAATCCTCCCTCAACCCCGTCATCCCTTCTTGCCTCATCCTCAATTCCCTCCAGTAAAGAATTAGTCCCAACACTGCACAAGCATGTTGTAATATCTCATTTTTAAACGAAAACATAGAAAAGATAAACACACTTCTTTTGACCCCATATTCCCTCCAGCTACTCTGCCTTCTCTCAGCCCCTCTTTACAGTAAAACTCCTTGAAAGAATGTTGTGTAGGCTCCACATCCTTACCTCCTCTTCTTTCTTTAACTGGTTCCAGTCCAGAGGCATTTGTCCTCAATGCTTTACTGGAAGTGTCTCCATCTTGCAAAACCCACTGCCCAATTTTTTTCTTATAGGATTTTCTCTACAGCATTTGGCATTCCATCCTTGAAACACCTTTTCTCTTGGCTTTTGGATCCTTCTACCTTGCTGGCTGTTCCTTCTCAGTTTTTTTTTTTCACTAGGTCCATCTATTGGGTTGGCCAAAAGTATCGTTCGGGTTTTTCCATAAGAGCTTCCAAAGAACCCAGATGAACGTTTTGGCCAACCGAATACTTTAATTGATGCCCCTTGCCTCGCCTTCTTCTATTCCTTTTTCTTCATTATTTACTCTTTCTGCCTAGGCGATCTCTACCAGTCTCACGGCTATAAACATTACCTGTGTGCTGAGCATTCCCAAATATGTATCCACCTGTCTCCGAAACATATCCTATTGAACATCTAATAGGCAAACCCAGTAGAACTTTTGATTTCTCACCTCTTCCCTCACCCCCAAATCCATTTCCATCCAGGCGTCTCTATCTCAGTTATTGGCATTCCTATTCACCAACTGCTCAGGCCAAAAAGGAATCATAATTGATTCTATCTCTGCCACCATTTCTAGTCCATCAACAAGCTGGCTTGTTTCTGAAATAAACGTTCTGAATCCAGCCACTTCTCCGCACTTTTGCCTTTACCACTAGCAACCTAATCCAAGCCAGCAACTTCTTGCTTGGACTCCTGCAGTAGCATTCTAACTCTTCTCCCTGTGTTCACAGTTGCCTATCACCTGCTGCCCTAAGTCTTAATCTTCACCATAACTTTAAAAACATCACTCAGAGTGTCATATTGGGCTTCCCTGGTGGCGCAGTGGTTGAGAGTCTGCCTGCCGATGCAGGGGACATGGGTTCGTGCCCCTGTCCGGGAAGATCCCACATACCATGGAGCGGCTGGGCCCGTAAGCCATGGCCGCTAAGCTTGCGCATCCGGAGCCTGTGCTCCGCAACGGGAGAGGCCACAGCAGTGAGAGGCCCGCATACCGCAAAAAAAAAAAAAAAAAAAGTGTCATATTGAATGAAGTAAGTCAGACGGAGAAAGACAAATATCATGATATTGCTTATATGAGGAATCTAAAAAAATGGTACAAATGCACTTATTAACAAACCAGAGTCACAGATGTAAAAAACAAACTCATGGTTACCAGGGGGAAAGGAAGGGAGGGATAAATTGGGAGATTGGGATTGACATATACACACTACTGTATATAAAATAGATAACTAATAAGGACCTACTGTATAGCACAGGGACCTCTACTCAATACTCTAATGACCTATATGGGAAAAGAATCTAAAAAAGAGTGGATGTATATATATGAATAACTGATTCACTTTGCTGTACAACTGAAACTAACACAACATTGTAAATCAACTATACTCCAATAAAAATTAATTTAAAATCATATAAGATACATATCATCCCCAGCTCAAAACGGTCCTATGAGTTTGCATTAGTGTTCTAATGGAATCCACGTTCCTTACCATGGAACATGGAGTCTGGCCCCTGCCTACCTCATTGACCTCATCTCCCTCTGCCCTCTCCCTTTCTCACTAAAAGCAGCAGCATCCTTCCTTGCTATCTCTCAAACGGGTCAAACTTGTTCTTGCATACACGTCTTTCCATTTGCTGCGTAATCTTCGTGGGACACTCTCTCCACATGGCTTCTTTATAATCACTCAGGCTTCTGCTCAAGTGCCATTACCTAGAGAGCCTCTCCCTGCCCATCCTTTCAAAAATCATCTGCTATTGCCACCCCATCACTCTATTCTCTTCCTCTGCTTGAATTTCTTCATAGAACTCATTTTCAGGACTTGTATTTTTAAAAATTTACTTGTTTATTTTCTTTTCCCCTACTAAAATAAGCAGTCTTTGAAGACAGAGATTTTTGTCTGTGTGTTCTACATTGAATCCCCAACACACAAGGACAGTGTGAGCACACGTAAGGACACTGATAACACAACAAAAGAATATTTTGGTAATGAATGCATACGAGGGCTAACCCCCAAAGGGCCAGCGGGTGGTATTGGCATTGAAGAAATGCCTGGTTAGTTAATAAAAGCTTTAGACCGAAAAGAATTCACCAACTTTGGAGCTGGAAAGAGATGTTCAATTTGGGCATTTTTTCCCATGGTGACTTATCAAAATGGACAGCTATTCCGTCTCCTACTCTTTGGTCCTTCTCATGTTTTGAAGGTTTGCATTGCTGATTCACATTAGCATTTCCTATTTTTTGAGTTGGGGAGAGGGAGTTTCATCTTGATGAGACACACTTCTACCTTGTTTTGTACGCTAAATATTGCCCCGTAGCTCAAGCATCCTGTGTCTGTGTTCCTGGCCACCAGGGGACACTGTTGAGCTGTTTAAGTTCATTGAAACCACCACTGCATACTTTTCACTCTACTTTAAAGAGTCAGCAATTTTTAAAAAGTGTGAAAATTCAAGTTGTTAAGATCTTATGAAAGAGTAACTAAACAAATAAAATAAGAACAAACCCCAAGCCCTGTCTTTAATAAGAGAACCACATACTGATGTGAAGAGGTGTGCCTGTTTGCCTAAGATGTGGCTTTGTTTCAGCAAAATTATGAACTTTTGAATTTTACCAGAAAGGTGAGGCAAGGGGTTTGGACGTGGAATACACAGAAGCTGATTTCCCAGAAGAAAAGTGAATGGAATTTCCCTTCTGAGTGTCTTACATGAAACTAAATCTTACCGATGGGAACAGGATGAAAACGAGCGCTTTAAATATATTGCTGACCTCAGAGGAGAGTGAAAGCTTTTGGAATGTTGAAGGACAGAGGCAAGTGTTGTAGTGGCAATGGAAGAGGGTGCTGGTGAGAAAGGTGGTGAGATGGAGAGGCTATCACAGTGCTTCTGACTCATGGCCCACGTGTTTCTGCAGGCAGCCCATTGATGGGAATTCATCAGAACAGTGCCACCATTTATACTCCCTTATGTAAGAACAAACTTTCATCCTTGATGTAGACCCAAAGGGCCAGAAGAGCTGCCCCACACTGGTTATGCTATTTTCTAGCCAAGTCAAAAAGCTTGTAGGCAAAATTTCCTTCTCATAGAGAGAGGGAGAGAACCAGAGAGGGGGAAGTGGGGGGAGGGAGAGAAAGAGAGAGAGAGAGAAAGCAAGTGCCTGCAGGAATGTAAAGATAAACCATTTATTCCACACAATGTGGTGATCATTTGAGGTTGAATGTTTATTATGGAACCGAGAATGCTGGAAGAGAAAAGGGAAACGAATATGTAAAGGAAATCATTCCTTCCCAAGTCCACCTTCAATTCCGAGGCTGGCAATGTACACGGGAATTTCCCCATCTCTGCCTGCATTCGTAATAAGAAAAACAATGTACTTTTTCAGATGTTCAGGAAAGCCACTGAAAGCACAGGTATGTCCCAAGCGTTCTCAGGCTATCCCTCTAACAGAGAGCTCCAGTCAGGATAGCTCTAATTCCCCCTACAGGGCTGGGGACCACTGCCCCCTCCTCTGACCCCTCCTCTCTTACTGTTAAGTGTCCTTAGGAAGGACCGTGCAGGTCAGGTGTCTTGATGTTCTTCTGCTGTGAGCTTCTCTTCCACAAACCATCCAAGGACTGTGCACTCCTGTGTCCTCAGTGAGGACCTTGTCTTCTCAGGCTGCTTCCAGAGTACCACACTTATTCCTGCTGTTTCCCCTGGCTCCGAATGGGTAGGAACTGCCCCGGAGGTTAGGAGAGGAGCTGGCCTTCATCCCAACTGTTTTTCTTCATCCAGGCTCTCTCGAAGTCTTTCACGGACACAAGTTCTTTGACATCTGAGGACCTAATGTTAGGTCAGGCCAGGAGGGAGGCACACGTGTCCTTCCATACCTCCATGGGCCACCTGTTCCTCTCATCTCCAGAAATCTCCCAACTACTTTCCAGCTTCAAGTCAAAACCTAGCCTTTCAAGGAAATGGCTATATGGGGATGGATATCTCCCCACTCTTCTCACTGAAAGCATCTGCATCCCTGCTGAGGCCCCACTGAGACAAGATGGTACACCACAGAGGAAAATGGGCTGGATGTGTTATGTTCCTATAGCAACGCTAGCTACTAACCATTGGGTGTCTTTATTTTTATATATTTATTTATATGTATTAGTTCCTTGCATTTACTTGAAGTTTATAGCATAAGGTTGCGACCTTTGTTTAGATTTGGTGCAGATAAAATTTTCTTTTACTTTTTTTTTTGGTTCATTTTAATGGGTTTTAGAGGAATTTTAACACATTTGCACTTCTGTTACCTCCTTCCTCTCATTGATTTTAATAGTTTGCCTACATTAATGGTTTTAATCTTTTGTTATACATATTACACCCCCAGGTTATTTACTCTTTAATTTTTTTGTCAATATTCTTTTTGACATTTAGACATTTTAAGTTTTCATGTAATCAATTCTATTGATTCTTTTATAGTTTCTGCCTCTGGTCATGCCAAGAAAAGCCTTCCCCACCCTGAAAATCAGATCAATAATTTTTATTCTCTACTATTTTCAAATGCTTCTTAATGGTTTTGCTTTTCACATTGAAGGTTAGACCCATATGGAATTTGTTTAGATGAGTGTATAAGGTTAAATTTACATGAGAATTTTTTTCCCCCAGATGATAAGCCAGTTTCCCCATCACCTTTGGAACGACTGTCCAGGCCACACACTATATTCTCATTTATTTATTTGGGTCTCTTTCTCGATTGTCTAGCTTCTTCCATTGCTTTGCCTATCCTGTGCTTTTTCAGTTATTCTATTTCAGTTATTGTAAATTTATAATATATTTAATATTTTGTAGGACAAGTCCTGCTTCATTGCTTTTTCCTGACTCTTCAAAGTTTTCTCAGATGGTAGCCTCCATAATTTCCTTTGTCACTTGCTTCTAGTAGAGAATGGATACTGTTGACACCTAGGGGTAGTAATGAGTATGTCCTCTCATCTCACATACTCAGGGTGAAAGAACTCCAGCCTAGACACGACCCATTTCTTGCCTTGGGTCTGATTTGGTTTAAATCAGTAATGAAGCCGATGGAAAGGAGAGCAGGTCTGCCATAGACAGCAGTTTGGGGGATGGGAAACAGCACCTTGGAAAATATGGCTGGAAGTTAAGGTTATTTAAACTCAAAAATGTGGCGAAGAACCAGCCTGATGAAGTCCAGGCTTTCACATTCGAGAGAAAAGGCAGACAGTTTTTAAGGTGGGGAAGGCCTTGAGCAGGCAGAGCAGAAAGCAGTCTAGAAGTCACGTGTTGGTGGAATCAACTGCATGGTAGTGGCACATTTAGAATGGCAAGAATGATGCTGGGACTGAAAAGGGGCAGCGTGGTACAGAACAAGCAGGCGATGGCCTTCCTGCCCCTGCTGTGGGCCCGCCTTCTCCAAGCTGGGCGAGCACTTTGTTCTGTTGTTCCTGGGGTGGGTGAGAAACCTGGTGGTTTTAAAAGATTAGCCAAGAGGGCTTCCCTGGTGGCGCAGTGGTTGGGAGTCCACCTGCTGATGCAGGGGACATAGGTTCGTTCCCCGGTCCGGGAAGATCCCATATGCCGCGGAGCGGCTGGGCCCGTGAGCCATGGCCGCTGAGCCTGTGCGTCCAGAGCCTGTGCTCTGCAACGGGAGAGGCCAGAACAGTGAGAGGCCCACATACCGCAAAAAAATTAATTAATTAATTAATTAAATAAATAAAATAAAAGGTTAGCCAACAGATTAGAGGACCTAGAATTATTAATCTCAGAGAAGAGCAAACAGAGGAATAAGTTGAGCTTAAGGAGAGTTCTCACACAGAAAAGAGTAAACAATTAATCTCCTTCTGGGCTGAAAACAGGAAATTTGTGATAAAAGCCACTTACTTTACTGTGATAACAAAACATCATGAATGAAAGGGCATTTCATTGATAGCCTGAAGGGCTGAGTGCAGAGATACAGTAAGTCCCCTACATATGAACCTTCAAGTTGTGAGCTTTCAAGGATGAGAGCGTGAGTTCGCATGTGCAATCACGTAAGTTAGTTCACGTGTCTGGCGTACGTTGTCACGTGCGTGCATCCTCTACAAGTGGTTGTGCTTTTGTGTACTTTACAGAACTGTATAGAGTACAGTAGTACGGTATCTTTATTTCAAGCCCAGGATGACCAGAAGCAAGCATAAAAGCCGTGGTGATATAGCTGGTACTGCTCAGAAGCGCCAGGAATTGGAGGCCCAGAGAAAGGGTGAAGAGAGACAAGAGGAAGAAGAAGTAACTGAAGAACTGAAGAGATTCATGACACAGGAAATGGCAAGGGGATTTCTTTTATGTGAGGAGGCACTGTTAGTCTTTGAAGCACAGCACCTGCATGTAGAATGGTACACAAAGGTTGCAACAGCTGTTCAGGATGCAATCCAGTGCTACCATGTCATCTACGATGAAAAACAAAGAGCTACTACCCAGATATCACTGGATCGTTTTTTCAAGAGGGTAGATAGAATTGAATCCAGCAAGGAACCAGAACCTGTGCCATCAGCGTCACGCATGAGTGAAACTGCAGCTTGCCCTCCGTCTCCTGTTGCTGACGATCCTTCAGCTCTACCATCTCCCACCCCCTCTCCTTCCTCCAGTCAGTAACTCTCCTCGCCTGTTCACTCGATGCCAGCCCCTGGATGCCAGCTGTTGTACTGGACTGCTGTACTTTTCAGGATACTGTCCTGTAAGATGAAACACGTTTTCTTTATTTTTGGTTTGTTTGTTTTTGATGTATTATTTGTGTGAAAAGTATTATAAACCTATTACAGTACAGGACTATATAGCCGATTGTGTTAGTTGGGTACCTAGGCTAACTTTGTTGGACTTACGAACAAATTGGACTTACAGACTCACTCTTGGAACGGAACTTGTTTGTATGCAGGGGACTTACTGTGCTCAAATGCTCACATTTCCCTGGGAAACCTGGTGGGGGCTTTTTAACTGCATTTTCCCCTCTCCCCATTAACGCTGCAGGGAGCTGGTCGTGTCTTCCTCAGGGGTGTCAGTTATGGAATCTCTTACTGGACACCTCTTGGAAACAGCATAGACCTTCAACACCACAATGTGGGGTCTTAACTGTAGGTGGGGGATTGTTCCCTAACAAACACACGGATTTATGGAAAACATAATTTGTGTGGCGTATCTGGGTGACTTTGGAAGAAATTCTAGACTTAGCACTGTTTAATAAGAGCTATAGGGGACTCTCACTCGTCCACCTGGTCTTAGATGCCTGGGTTTCCCCGGTGTTCACCCTAGGCCCTCGTCTCTTCTCAGATGCATTTATACCTTCCCCCATGGGCAGCCGTAGCCTCTTCTATTGATGACTGACTCCATATCACCATCACAGTTTGCTCCTAAGCTCTAGACCCGCATTTCTAACTGCCTGCTGGACGATTTCACAAGCACTTCAAACTTACCAGGTCTAGCAGTGAGCTGCGTCTGAACCTTCCCTGCAGACCTTGATGAATGACGTCACCACTGACTCAGTAGCCAAAACCAAAGCCCAGATTCCTTCCCCTTCCTTATCTTCCACCACCTTCTGTTCCGTCTCTGCCCTACGTGTCTCCTCCATCTGCCCCCTCTTCTCCCTTCTGAGTGCCATCACTCGCTTCAGATTCTTACCTAGATTTTGGAGAACCTGTGCTTTTGCTCTTTTCCAATTCATCCTCCAACAGGCAGTCCAAATTGTATTTCTAAAATACACATCTGCTAAGAATCGTTAGATGGCTTCTCATTATTTCTAAGACCTCAGATCTGGCCTATACTCACATGTCTCACTTTATTGCCCACTTCTACCCAGCTGGGACTCAACCTTTCGGACATACTGGACTCCTGCACTTCTGTCTCTGCCCTCACTCTCTCTTACCTCCTGCCCCTGCGTATGTCTGTTTCTGTATTTGATGGGCTCACCCCCCTGCCCTTGGTGTTCTTCCTCTGCACTCCCACCACCCTCTTGTGGAACTTTATCGTAGTTCCAAGCACTGCCTGTTTATAAGACTTTCTCCACTATTAGACTCTGAGCTCCTGGAAAGCAGAAATCATGTCTTCCATAGCTGTTTCTCCCAGCCTCACATAGAGGTGCATAGAGGTGGCTAATAAATATTTGTTGAAAGGCAGTGTATGAATAACATATTCAGTAGAGCTTTAAAAATCATCTAGGAAGGTCTAAGTTTTTATTTACTATAATTTGAATTGAGAATCTCCACCCCAAAGCTATTTTCTAATTGGGTAAATAGTCTTGAGTGTCTATTTTGGCCTCTTAGTACTAATTTCACTGTGGCAGGATTCAGAGGAATTTCAGGGGAGGGGGTGTTCATATTTTATTCTTTCTCTTTCTTCCTCCCTCCCTTTATAAATCTCATCCACTTGATAGCACTGTGGAGAAGATTAAATGAGATGAGGCATATATAGGACACATCTATAGATGTGTTGTGTGCCCAACACATGTAAGCTGTGTTACTCACAAGGCAGAGTGGCAGCTGGTACATTTATACCATGAATATAACTCCCAGTTAGATGCTAGAACGCTGGTGTCAGCCAATCAACCAACATTCTCCTCCCTGTGGAATATCTATTTGGGAAATCTGGTTGCTGGGGAGAGCAAGATAAGGACAGACAGCTGTGTGATTATAAAGGATCTAGAAGTCTAGGGAATTCCCCGGTGGTCCAGCGGTTAGGACTCTGTGCTTTCACTGCTGAGGGCACAGGTTCAATCCCTGGTGGGGGAACTAAGATCCCACGAGCTGCATGGCGCGGCCAAAAAATATATATATAATAATAATAATAATAAATAAACTGTTCCTAAAGGATCTAGAAGTCTGATAAGCTGGTCTCCCCACCAAATAAGAACCTATTTACCAAGTTAATTGAAAGGCCTACAGCATCCACCATCTGTCAGTGCTGGGGCATCATTTTTTTTTTAATTGTAATAAAATATATACAACATAAAATGTACCATTTTGATTATTTTTTCAGGACACAATTTATTGGCATTAAGTGCATTCACAATGTTGTAAACCATCACCATTATCTATTCCTAAAATGTTTTTATCACCCCAGGCAGAAACTCTGTTGACCATTAAGCAATAACTCCCCATTTCCTACACACCCCCTCAACCCTTGGCAACCTCTAATCTAGTTCTGTCTCTATGGATTTACCTGTTCCAGATATTTCATGTAAGTGGAATCACGCGATGGTTGTCCTTCTGTGTCTGGCTTATTTCATTTAGCCTAATGTGTTCAAGATTCATCCATGTCGGAGCATGTGTCTGAATTTGCTCATCTCTTCTTACATGGAAACTTTCCTCTTGATGCCCCATGAGGACCACTTTTTTCATGCTTCTGCTCGTTCTGATCATACCCCCTTTCTTCTTTTCAACATGTTTTCAGAGCCTCCCCTTCCGGAAGTAGACTTTTTCACTGTGCATGGAGGGCCTTTACCACGCCTGAGACTGAGGAAAGCCAAGGAGAAAAATGGACCCATCAGGTCAGTAGAGGCCTCTTTTCCATGGCTGCCCAGTGATCTCCATGGAGTGTTTTGAAAACTTTGGTTTGAGTGAGGAAGAGACTTCTCTTTAGGTGGCTTCACTGGAGTAGTTGAGTCAGTGCAGTCAGTGCCTCGTTTTTTGTTTCCTTGGGTACAGACTGGGCCTTTAATTCCAGCTAGCACCCTCCCTAATGAATAGAGAGACTTGTAAAGGACCAGAGACAAGCATTTGGGCAGCTGAGCTCGAGAAATTAAATCCGTTCCATTGGTCATTAGATGAGCACTGGTTGGGTACCCGTCAGGCTATCACTTTGCACTCACGCCTCCAGGTCCATCCTTTAGTGATGGTGGATCAGGAACATCATTTCATTTACCAAAAAGACAGAATATATTTTCCTTTATTTAAGGATGATCTTGGGGGGGGCGTGTAGTGCTTTCTTATTTATTTTTTTATTGAAGTAGAGTTGATTTACAATGTTGTTACAATCTCTGCAGTACAGCAGAGTGACTCAGTTATACACGTACAGACATTCTTTTTTTTAAATATTCTTTTCCATTATGGTTTATCACAGGATATTGAATATAGTTCCCTGAGCTGTACATTAGGACCTTGTTATTTATCCATTCTAAAGTAACAGTTTGCATCTACTAACCCCAAACTCCCAGTCCATCCCTCTCCCTCCCCCACTCCCATGTGTGTAGTGATTTCTGGAAGAGTCATTTGGATAATTCTTTTAATTCATTCATGTACTGAGATGTGAGCAAGACACTGCATTGTTAACAACTGCTTCTGGGACTCCAGGTGGTATTAGGATGGAATGAATTTACCTCAGTTGCTGGACTACCTTGTGTACAATTAAGCTTTTTATTTACAAAGGTCATGGCAGGATTAGGAAAGCAGAATTATTCCCTTTTTAGAGAGGAAAATTGAGGTTTGCCTGGAGAGATGAGTAACTTAGTGACAGTAACAAATCAAGGAGATGGCAACAACCTGTTTCTTTGACCTAACTTATACTGCCTATGTCTCTCCTGACCCTTCAGTCTAATGACCCTGCTGTACAATCAAGGTAAAATTCGTGAGGTATCACAAAACTATAAAAAAGAAAGTCTATAGGGGCTTCCCTGGTGGCGCAGTGGTTGAGAGTCCACCTGCCGATGCAGGGGACACGGGTTCGTGCCCCGGTCTGGGAGGATCCCACATGCCGCAGAGCGGCTGGGCCCGTGAGCCATGGCCGCTGAGCCTGCGTGTCCGGAGCCTGTGCTCCGCAACGGGAGAGGCCACAACAGTGAGAGGCCCGCGTACCACAAAAAAAAAAAAAAAAAAAAAGAAAGTCTATCGATATTATGTGTCCATTTGTAATGAAACTTGAGCTCTTTTATCTATTAGTTTGAGTTCAGTAAGTGCTCAAAAGTCTTTCCAGGCATGGATATGGCCTAAGTTGTTCTGTTTCTTGATTCCTGACAAGTTACTGGAAGGCATTGTAATTCTGTTGCTATAAGGAGAACAGAAGTTGTGATCTCACTGCCTGAGAGAATTTGCAAGACGTACGTGATATTTAGGACAGATGATTATGTAAGGCAGAAAGAAAAGCCAAATGACAGTCTACCCTTGTGGCTCTGTGCCGGCCAGTGCCTCCAAAACAGGAAGTGGAGATCTGTGAGTCATTCAAGGGAGGGTGGTGGTGAAAAAGAGGGGAGAAGTCCTTCCAGAGCAGTCATGCTCTAAACAGCCACAACTGCTTCCCCAACATCATCGGGGCTAATTACCAGCAGGCAATTGGGGGGTTTTCTTGGCCCGACTACCCGGTTTGAGCTGGGGGTAGCAGCACCGCCAGTGTGTGACAGGCCGGAGTCTGCCTTGTACGTTGTCAGGGGACAGTGGCTTGGGCACAAGGCGGAGCAGGGGCTGTGGGGCCACACTCCCTTCCTTAGCTTGGTGATCTTGGGTGGATGATGCAGCCTGTGGCTGGGCTCTCTTAATGCTAGTGTCTCCCACACTTGCCAGATTACAAGTGTACCTGGGGTGCTTTATCAGCTGTATGAATTCTCAGACTCTACTGGAGATTTTGATTCAGTAGGTCTGAGATGGGGGCTGGGAATTTGTACAATTATCAAGCAACTCAGGTGATTATGATCATGCTAATTGGGGATACCACTTTATGCGTCCTGAATGGTGCCTCTACTGGGCAACGTTCAGAACCAAAAGAGTTCAGGTGATCCTTGAACTTGCACTTGAATATCACCACCTACGTGGAAAGGTGAGAGGGACTTGAAGATGTGCTTATGGACAGCATGGAGTCTGCTGCCTGTTTACTTTCTTACCTGTGGCCATGATTCATAGGGATGTCTTCAAGTCCCCAGGAAAGTTTGTTGTTATAAGTGTTCCGTTGTCGGCAGTGGAGGCTTAGTAAATGTTTACTGGTGATGGCAGTGACAACTCATTGCCCTGCAGACTTTAATTTGTCCCTTTTGTAGAAAGCCCTATGCTGAAAGTGAACCCAGAAACTTTGTGGAAATCAGGGGCCTGAGGACACCTAGGAATTTGGGGAGCCTGGTTGGTGGATAGTTTCCAAATCCAACACCTGCTGTTGGGGAAGACTCCCTTTTCTTAACCTAGTAACTCATGAGCTCTTAGGAAGCAGGAGATGGGGCATTAGGAATGCGGAGCAGGAAGCGTATACTTATTGGTAAAATAGAATTATGTGTGCTAATGAGTTTTGGAAATTACCCTAATCGTATTTGGTGCTGATGCATGTTTTTCTTCTTTACTGAAATTTCAACTCAAGAAACATTAGTGAGGAATCAGTCACAGCCAAAGAGCTGTGCAATGATTTGCAAGGATACAAGAGTAAATCATTCAATAAAGACGCAGACATAGAGAATGGACTTGAGGACACAGGGAGGGGGAAGGGTAAGCTGGGACGAAGAGAGTGGCATGGACATATATGCAGTACCAAATGTAAAATAGATAGCTAGTGGGAAGCAGCCACATAGCACAGGGAGATCAGCTCGGTGCTTTGTGACCACCTGGATGGGTGGGATAGGGAGGGTGGGAGGGAGACGCAAGAGGGAGGAGATATGGGGATATATGTATATGTATAGCTGATTCACTTTGTTATACAGCAGAAACTAACACACCATTGTAAAGCCATTGTACTCCAATAAAGATGTTAAAAAAAAGCACCCCTATGATCTTAAAAAAAAAAAAAGAGTAAATCATTCAAATCCCTGCTATCAAGCCTGATAGAAAAAGCAGACATCCCAACACCTACTATACTAGAGGCAGGAGATGAGTCCCGAATAGATGGGAATAAAAAGAAAGGTGTGATTCATTCTCAGAGTGTTGTTTTTCTTTAACATCTTTATTGGAGTATAATTGCTTTACAATGGTGTGTTAGTTTCTGCTTTATGACAAAGTGAATCAGTTATACATATACATATGTTCCCATATCTCTTCCCTCTTGCATCTCCCTCCCTCCCGCCCTCCCTATCCCACCCCTCTAGGTGGTCACAAAGCACTGAGCTGATCTCCCTGTGCTATGCGGCTGCTTCCCGCTAGCTATTTTACATTTGGTAGTGTATATATGTCCATGCCACTCTCTCACTTTGTCACAGCTTACCCTTCCCCCTCCCCATATACTCAAGTCCATGCTCTAGTAGGTCTCTCAGAGTGTTTTTGTTCTTACACTTCCTTTCACTGACAGATTTTGTATTTGGTGGGATAAATAATACTAAAACACATGACAAACATGACACCTGGTTGCTAGTTTGTTTCTTTGTCCACATCTAGGGAACATATGAGATTTTCCCTTTCCGGCTCTTTCAGGATATTGTTAGACTAGATGAACTCATGATGATCTGTACTCCATGCTTCTCATTCATTTCATAGGAACTTTCATATCAGTATGCGAACTGGAGGGAATGTAAATCACGTGAGTTCCGTTTTAGGTACCCCATGTGATTGCGTGGAGCCTTTTTGCAGACTTAGTGCATTAACTCTTGTAGGCATTTGGCCTCCATGTGACTGCTAAACCCTTTCCACAGCTGGGCTTTATTTGCCCATTTGAAAATCACTGATTAGATCAACTTTAAGACACATATACTCCAGGTAGTTATACGTTCAGCAACTTCTCCCAGCTAAAGAGGATTTACCGGATAGCCATCTGCAGCCAGAACTTGGAGAGATCCCTCACCCAGTGTCATCTGGCATTAACACTGTTGGTTCCAACTGGAGTTCCATGACGGTGGGAGCTGTCAGACCGTAAATCCCACACGGGCAAGGACTTTTATCCAGTGTTGCATCTCCAGTGTCTAGAAAAGTGTTGATCTCATAGCAGGTGCTCAACAAATACGAATAAATGAATGAACGAATCCCCCAAGCAAGGATCTGATAGACATTTTCTTTTCTCTTCCAGTTCATATCAGGTGTTAGTGCTTCCGCTGGCCCTCCAAAGCACATTTGTTTGTGATTCTGAAGAGGCTACCTCATTCTTTAGCAATGCTTCTGGTGCTGATGGATATGTGACGGCAGAACTGCTGGCCAAGGATGTTCCCGATGATGCCGTGGAGATATCTATCGGAGACAGGCTGTACTATGGGAAATATTATAATGCACCCTTGAAAATAGGGAATGATTACTGCATTATATTACGAATCACAAGTGAATGGAATAAGGTATATTTCTTTAAAAACTCTTGTGAATTCTATATTTTCCTCTTCATGTGAAATTTAAATATTTGAACATTTGTTTTCCCAATATTTGAGGTGAACACTGCTTGTAAGAACAATAAGAATGTGTTGAATCTTTTCACTTTATAAAGGATGAGCAGGTGAAACCTTTTTGGAGGTTGATGTTCTGAACTTGCTGGGGGACCTGTTTGGACTTAACTAGTTTGGGTTCTTCTTCTTAAGCTTCAAGAATGCCCTCATCCTATTGCACTGCTGAAGCCTGAGTTGGAGACGAACATCTAGATCTTTCTGTCACTTCCCCATACTCCTGCCAGACTGCTGCCTCTCCTCATTCTCCAGGAAGCCAGCGGGAGGGGCAGATTAAGTTCAGCACTATTTTCTGGCTCTGTTTTCTGCTTCCGTTATTTCCTTGGCTATTGCGTAAGCCTCACTCTCCTCTCTCCATCCTTAGAAAGGCTATGTTTTTCCAGTGCTTGTTCTTTCTTGAGACATACAACGATATATTCATTACAGAATGAATAGATGGGGACTTCCCTCGCGGTCCAGTGGTTAAGACTCCGTGCTTCCAATGCAGGGGGGTGCGGGTTTGATCCCTGGTCAGGGAACTGAGATCCCATCTACCATGCGGTGTGGCCAAAAAAAAAAAAAAAAAGAATGAATAAATATAATGAGCTGGACAAGCAGAATAGCAAGAGCTGGATGGGTCAGTCAGGGGTGGAAGATCTAGAAGAAACATTGTGATGGTTGCCCTAGGAGGGCTCAAGGTTTGCTATCAATTCATATCGGTTGGTAATGGAAACTAGAAAAAATAATATTAATAGAAACATCTCTTGACTGATGAATTTGAGCCATCTTGCGTGTAAGGTTCATCACATATTTAAAACTGAAACACGCAATTAAATTCTGTATAGGACACAAGTTAAATGCGCCATTATCATGCTTGATATAAAACTAAGAATATGTCCAAGTAGCAAAAAGTTCTGGTGGTGTTTTGTGGCAATTATGTAGGGATTAAGAGTTGGAAGACTAAAGTCCAGAATATATTGCCCTGAATTTGTTCCAAAGGTGTTTATGACTTAGACAAGGCCTCCTTGCTGGAAAATTACCCAGAGATCCTGACTTGGTGTTTCTAGCCATAGACAACACGAGCAGTACCATATGTGTGCAACTTAGAGATTGCTCAGAGAGCTGCTGTCTCAGATTGAGACTTTGGTCTGGGAGGGTGTATTAGTTATCTTGGGCTGCCATTTCAAAATACCATAGACTGCGTGGCTTAAACAACAGACATTTATTTCTCATAGTTCTGGAGACGGGGAAGTCCAAGATTAAGGTGCAGGCTACTTTGGTTCCCTGGGGAGGACCCTCTTCCTGGCTTGCAGACAGCTGCCTTCTTGCTGTGTCCTCATGTGGTGGGGACTGAGTGATCTCTGATCAGTCTTCCTCATCTTATGGACCCTGATCCCATCATGTGGGCCCTACCCTCATGACCTCATCTAAACCTAATTACATTCCAAAGGCCCTACCTCCAAATAACATCACATTGGGGGTTAGGGCTTCAATGTGGATCAATATCAATTTGGGGCACAAAGAGAATGAGGTGGGAGGTTACGATAAGAATTCTAGTTTATAGGGAACTTTCCTGTGATGTCATTGATGCCTCTTTTTCATACAGCTAAGCGGAACACGTGCTTGTTCTTTGAAATAATTTATATTTGGACTCACATATTCGAATTGCTATTACTTCCCCTGTGGGTTTCAAATATATTAGTGTTGCAGTCATATTAAGATCAGTAGTGGTTTATTTATTTATTTTTCTTTTTAAAACAGCTTTACTGAGATGCAATTCATATAATTCTAAAGTGTACAATTCAATGGTTTTTAATATATTTACAAGATGGTGGTAATGCAACAATCACCATCTGATACTCAGACATTTAGCAGTGATAATTTTTAATATTTATTTTTAATTGTGGTAAAATACACATAAAATTTACCATCTTAACAATTTTTAAACTAACAATTTGGTAGTGTCGAGTACACTTACACTGTTAAGAAACCAATCTTCAGAACTTTTCATCTTGCAAGACAAACTCTGTATGCATTAAACAACTCCCCATTCCTCCTCTTCTTCCCCAACTCCTGGCAACTACCCTTTTACTTTCTGTCTCTATGAATTTGACTAGTTACCTTGTATAAGTAGACTCATACAGTATTTATCTTTTTGTGATTGTCTTATTTCATTTAGCATAATGTCTTCAAGGGTCACTCATGCTGTAGCATGTTTCAGAATTTCCTTTCTTTTTAAGGCTGAATAATATTCCATTGTACGTATGGATAAACATTTTGTTTATCCATGATCTGTAGATGGACACTTGGGTTGCTTCCATCTTTTGGCAATTGCAAATAATGCTCCTGTGACCATGGGTGTTCACATATCTCTTTGAGTCTCTGCTTTCACTTCTTTTGGGTATACACCTTCAAGTGGAATTGTTGGATCGTTTGGTAATTTTATTTTTTTAATTCTTTTTGAAGATCCCCATACAGTTTTCCATAGCCACTGCACCATTTTACACTCCCACCGACAGTGCACAAGCGTTCCATTTTCTCCACAACCTCCCCAACACTTGCTGTTTTCTGTTTTAATGATGGCCTTCCTAATGGATGTGAGGTGGCTTCACATTGTGGTTTTGGTTTGCATTTCCATAATGATTTATGATGTTGAGCTTATTTTCAGGTACTTTTGACAATTTGTGTAACTTCTTTGGAGAAATGGTTATTCAAGTCCTTTGCCCATCTTTGAAGTGATTTATTTCTTTGTTGTTTAGTTTTAGGAGCTTGCTATATATTCTGGGTATGTGATTTACAAATATTTTTTCCCACTATGTGAGTTGCCTTTTTACTCTGTTGATAGTGTCCTTTGATGCACAAAAGTTCTTAATTTTGATGAAATCCAATTTGCCTATTTTTTCTTCTGTCGCCTATGCTTTTAGTGTCATATCTAAGAAATCACTGTCAAATGTAATTTCCCAAAGCTTTTCCTTTGTGTTTTCTTCTAAGAGTTTTAAGTCTTATATTTAGGCTTGATCCATTTTGGATAATTTTTGTATATGGTGTTAGGTAATGGTCCTACTTCATTCTTTTACATGTGGTTATCCAGTTTTCCCAGCATCATTTTTTGAAGATTTCCTTTGCCCATTGAATGGTCTAGGTACTCTTGTCAAAAGTCATTTGAGGGAATTCCCTGAAAGTCCAGTAATTAGGACTCCACGCTTCCACTGCAGGGGGCATGGGTTTGATCCCTGGTCGGGGAACTAAGATCCTGCATGCTGTGAGGCACAGCCAAAAAAAAAAGTCATTTGATATATATGCAAGAGTTTATTTCTGGGCTCTCTATACTATTCCATTGGTTTGTATGTCTGTCTTTAGACCAGTACCACACTTTTTTTTATTATTATTACTTTTTATTGGAGTATAGTTGATTTACAATGTTGTGTTAGTTTCTGCTGTACAGCAAAGTGAATCAGTTACACATATACATATATCCACTCCTTTTTAGGTTCCTTTCCCATATAGGTCATTACAGAGTATTGAGTAGAGTTCCCTGTGCTATATACTAGGTTCTTAGTACCACACCATTTTGATTACTGTAGCTTTGTAAATCAGGAGGTGTGAGTTTTCCAGTTCCCCTTTTTGTTTTTCCTTCTGTATATCTGTCCCAATAAACATCATTACCATGTTCCCGGTTGTCAAGACAGAAATCTAGGAATAATTCTTGTCTCCTCCCTTTTTTCTTATCTTCTTGTGCAGCCCATCATTAAATTGTGTCAATTCTATCCCATTAATGCCATTTAAGATCATCCTTTCATCTCTTTCATTAACACTGTTTAGCTTTTGACATCTCTTGTCTGAACATCAATTTTCTAACTCATTTTCTTGTCTCTTATTCTACCTATCTCCTTGCTCCATACTACTGCCATCATGTATTTCATAAAATGCACATCTGATCAAGGCACTCCATTTTAATGAACTCCCTTCTTCACCTTGCCATTTCAATTTCTCTCTTTTAATACACTCAGTTCCCTAGTAACTGCCTTGCTGTCTGAGGTCCTTTTTCTTCCTCAGTGTCTTGAACTATACCCTTCACTGGTTACTCTTGCATATTATCTTTTATTTTAATTAATTAATTATTTAATTAACATCTTTATTGGAGTATAATTGCTTTACAATGGTGTGTTAGTTTCTGGTTTATAACAAAGTGAATCAGTTTTACATATACATATATCCCCATATCTCCTCCTTCTTGTGTATCCCTCCCACCCTCCCTATTCCACCCCTCTAGGTGGTCACAAAGCACCAAGCTAATCTCCCTGTGCTATGTGGCTGCTTCCCACTAGCTCTGTTTTACATTTGGTAGTGTATATATGACCATGCCACTCTCTCACTTTGTCCCAGTTTACCCTTCCCCCTCCCCATGTCCTCAAGTCCATTCTCTATGTCTGCGTCTTTTTTCATGTCCTGCACCTAGGTTCTTCTGAACCTTCTTTTTTTTTTTAGATTCCATATATATGTGTTAGCATACAGTATTTGTTTTTCTCTTTCTGACTTACTTCACTCTGTATGACAGCTCCATCTACCTCACTACAAATAACTCATTTCGTTGCTTTTTATGGCTGAGTAATATTCCATTGTATATATGTGCCACATCTTCGTTATCCATTCATCTGTCAATGGACACTTAGGTTGTTTCCATGTCCTGGCTATTGTAAATAGAGCTGCAATGAACATTGTGGTACATGACTCTTTTTGAATTATGGTATTTTCAGGGTATATGCCCAGTAGTGGGATTGCTAGGTCATATATGGTAGTTCTATTTTTAGTTTTTTAAGGAGCCTCCATACTGTTCTCTATAGTGGCTGTATCAATTTACATTCCCACCAACAGTGCAAGAGGGTTCCCTTTTCTCCACACCCTCTCCAGCATTTATTGTTTCTAGATTTTTTGATGATGGCCATTCTGACTGGTGTGAGGTGATACCTTATTGTAGTTTTAATTTGCATTTCTCTAATGATTAGTGATGTTAAGCATCCTTTCATGTGTTTGTTGGCAATCTGTATGTCTTCTTTGGAGAAATGTCTATTTAGGTCTTCTGCCCATTTTTGGATTGGGTTGTTTGTTTTTTGATATTGAGCTACATGAGCTGCTTGTATATTTTGGAGATTAATCCTTTGTCAGTTGTTTCATTTGCAAATATTTTCTCCCGTTCTGAGGGTTGTCTTTTTGTCTTATTTATGTTTTCTTTTGCTGTGCAAAAGCTTTTAAGTTTCATTAGGTCCCATTTGTTTATTTTTGTTTTTATTTTCATTTCCCTAGGAGGTGGGTCAAAAAGGATCTTGCTATGATTTATGTCATAGAGTGTCCTACCTATATTTTCCTCTAAGAGTCTTATAGTGTTTGACGTTACATTTAGGTCTTTAATACACTTTGAGTTTATTTTTGTGTATGGTATTAGGAAGTGTTTTAATTTCATTCTTTTACATGTAACTGCACAGTTTTCCCAGCACCACTTATTGAAGAGGCTGTCTTTTCTCCACTGTATATTCTTGCCTGCTTTATCAAAGATAAGGTGACCATATGTGCGTGGGTTTATCTCTGGGCTTTCTATCCTGTTCCATTAATCTGTCTTTCTGTTTTTGTGCCAGTACCATACTGCGTTGATTACTGTAGCTTTGTAGTATGGTCTAAAGTCAGGGAGCCTGATTCTTCCAGCTCCGTTTTTCTTTCTCAAGATTGCTTTGCTATTCGGGGTTTTTTTGTGTTTCCATACAAATTGTGAAATTTTTTGTTCTAGTTCTGTGAAAAATGCCATTGGTAGTTTGATAGGGATTGTATTGAATCTGTAGATTGCTTTGGGTAGTATAGTCATTTTCACAATGTTGATCCTTCCAATCCAAGAACATGGTATATCTCTCCATCTGTTTGTATCATCTTTAATTTCTTTCATCAGTGTCTTATAGTTTTCTGCATACAGGTCTTTTGTCTCCATAGGGAGGTTTATTCCTAGGTATTTTATTCTTTTTGTTGCAGTGGTAAATGGGAGTGTTTCCTTAATTTCTCCTTCAGAGTTTTCATCATTAGTATTTAGGAATTGCATGTTATCTTTTATTAAATGCACTTGATGCACTAAGCATCAAGGCAAAATTTAGTCACATTCAAAACCTTGTGGCCATTTTAAGCTTTTCCCAGAATTTATCAGTGTAAATATAGTTTTTCAATTTTTAATAAAATAAACCCAGACTGACTAAGGCTGTCACTTGAAAGAGAATTACTTAATGAAGTTGAAGGGATCTTTCTTTAACCTCTACTATTTGGTGTCCTCTGGGGAATTTTTTGCTGACTTTTATCATAAATCAATGGTAATCCTAGCATTCCTAACAGACAAATATGCCTATAATATCAGCAGGGGAGAAGAAGAGAAGGTATTTCATTCCAATGAGTTTGTGGATTGCTTCTACCATGGATGAGCTTTCATACATGTTCCTTTAGCTTTCTTCCTGGTTCTTGGCTATGTTTTGGGTAACTGAGTTTGCCTGATAAATATCATCTAGAGAAGTGAAGTATTCATATATACCAGCCCGTCTCATTGCCTTGCACATAACATGCATTACTACTTCTTGGTGAACCTGGATGTGACCCCAGAATCCTTTTCAACATACTGTAGTTCTCCAGGCAGTCAGTGGCAGTTGGTGAGAGCTGGCAAGGGGAATGGAACTTACCACCATCCCTGCTCTTTCCTCATAGCATGTGCTTCCTGAGATCCATTGGAAAGCTTTAGGGTCATCATTCCTAAGGTCACTCCTGTCTCTGCTACCCACGCCAGTCCTTTTGAACACTTGGTGATCATAAGGCTAAATTTTAAGATGTTAGAGCTAGAAGAGATTTTAAAGATCGTGTGGTCCAAAATAAGAGATAAAACCCTGCAACTTGGAGGGCTAAAGTGTGTTATTTAAACTGACGTCACATGCCACCCAATGACAGGTGTTGCTGTGTCTTCCTTTATAGGTGAGAAGAAGCTCCTGTGCAGTTTGGGCTCAGGTAAAAGGTAAAACCATTTTCTGCCTAAGACTGTTCTCCTTATTTCTCCTCTGTCCACTCTGCAGCATCAAGTGTATGTTAATGAGATTTCTTTTTAAATTGTCACAGGTGACAAAAACACATCTCAGACTAGCCTACAAAAAACCATAGCTGAAAAGGATGAGGGGTGGGAACTTATGGAATTAGAACCAGAGTGGCATCACCAGGCCTCCAGAAACTGAGACTTGGGACTCAACACCATAAGTAGGACTGTCCCTTTCTATCTGTCTCTGTCTCCTCTCTAAGTGTGAGTTGGCCTCATTTTCTTCTACTATAAGCTATGTGGTGGTGGTGGGGTGCGGGGGGACCAGCTGCCCCAGCTTAGCCACTTCAGTGGGAACAGATAGTTTTTCAATTCAGGGAGTCTCTTCTCCTAGCTAAGTGACTATCCATTGGATGAATCACTATTAAGAGGAGATAGGGTAGTATGATTAGCCTACCTTGGGTTTGGGGCTTACTGGTATGGCTGGCTGGGGGCAGATCAGTGTGATCAGCAACCTCACCGGGTTGCACTGAGAGGGGGACATGATCCCCATCAGGAAGAGGCACAGAAAACCATGTTGGCCGACCAAAACAAAGAGCCACAAGCAGTCCACTACTTTCAACCATTTGGCTACTTAGCATGTGCGCACACACACACATACACTATTTAGAAAAACACCCTCCATTAAGAAAGTGAAATTATCCTCCATACAACCAAAAATGGAACCCAAGTAGAAGACAGCTCAAAGGTGGGTCTCTTACTGAGTCCAGCTCCAAGACCAGCGTTCCTGGGGATGATCCGTCTCTCTTGATCTAATTAATCTAGATGCGCTTCTCGTGATCTGTTAGCAATCTATGATTAATGGCAAACTTAACCATTCTCAAACCACAGTATATAACATGAAAGGGAAAGGTGGATAATCACAATAAGTACGTTCATTTAGAAAGGAAGAAAAGATAAAGAACCGTGCAGTGGCCAGGGGGCCCATAACAAGGACCACATCCTGCTGGACAGGAAAGGCAAGCGTCTCCTGCCCTGGCAGCAGAATGGGTCACTTGGTCAGTTAGTTTGGCTGCCTCGGGCTCTGCCTGATGGGAGGGCAGCCTTGTCCCTTTCCTCCAGAGCCTTCCCTAAGAGATGCAGAGAGAAGGAGCCCCACTGAGTGCCTACAACTTAAACCGTCTGCTTCATGGGGGCAGTTATCTGGGTGGCGGAGTTGCCTTAGGGATTGAGCAATCACAGGTCCCTGTTTGCCAGGCTGGGATTTCCCTGGCAGTACATTTCTTTAAACCAACAGGCAGCCAGCCACTGGATTTGATTCATAAGAATTCTATTAGTTTGTAGCTAATACCAGAAATCTTGTCAAGTTTATGACCTTTTGAGTCTGGAACTTTTCCTTGTGGTTCATGAATCCTAGCAACAGCCTGAGGAATTCTGCTCTTAGCCCAGAGTATCGGTTTAACTCCTTACATCCTGTCCCTCACCTCAGAGCATCATAAAACAATAGGCTGGGGTGCTTCCAGGAGGGTTCCAGTGGATGGTGCCTTACAATTGGGGGATTTGTTACCCTGTCTGTAGAGGGTACCTAGCAGGAAATGTTTGGGAGGAACCTGGAGAAATAAGCTTCCTTTGTTTTCTGCTTATCCCCTAATCTCATTTCCCATGTCTTTATCTCTACTCACACCAACTTCAACAAGGGTAGGGGGCATGGATTTTCAACTGGGCAAGGCACATTACCTGACTGTCAGCCATCTTGGATTGAAGATTGCCAGGCCGCAAGGGCCTCTCTCTCTTTTTTCAATTTTCTTGAGAAAATAATTTACATATAACGTGTGAGTTTAAGGTGTACAATGTGATGATTTGATTCACGTACTTATTGCAAAATGATTACCGCAGTAAGGTTAGTTAATACCTCCATTACCTCACATAATCACCATATATATATGTAATTTATGTATATAGGTATATGCATATACTTATATGTATAATCTGTGTATATGTATGTGTGAATATTTAAGATCTACTCTCCTAATATCTTTCAAGTGTGTAGTACAGTACTGTTAACTACAGTCGACATGCTGTACATTAGAATATGTCCCAGAACTTAATTATCTTACACCTGGAAGTTTGTACCCTTTGACCATCATCTCCCCGTTTCCCCCACCCCCAGCCCCTGGCAACCACCGTTCTATTCTCTATTTCTATGAATTCAGCTTTTTTAGATTCCATGTATAAGTGAGATCATTCTGTATTTGTCTTTCTCTGTCTGACTTATTTCACTTAGCATCATAAGTGAGGGCCTCTTTTTTTTTTTTTTTTTTGCATTTTCTCTCTATATATTTTTAACGTCTTTATTGGAGTATAATTGCTTTACAATGGTGTGTTAGTTTCTGCTTTATAACAAAGTGAATCAGCTATACATATACACATATCCCCATATCTCCGCCCTCTTGCGTCTCCTTCCCACCCTCCCTATCCCACCCCTCTAGGTGGTCACAAAGCACCAAGCTGATCTCCCTGTGCTATGCGGCTGCTTCCCACTAGCTATCTGTTTTACATTTGGTAGTGTATATATGTCCATGAGTGAGGGCCTCTCTTAACAAAGATGTGCGCTCTTACATTTCTGCGTGCAGATAGACTAAGCCCCCTTTCTTAGAATTGAATAATGGCCACAAAAAAACAATCATGCATTCCGACATCTGGAAATTTTTCTGCCAATCCATTCCCTGAAGCTTTAAGGGCGGGATGGAGTTCCTACAGGAAAAGAGGTGCTTTTACCAGAAGAATGGAGATGTGCAAGCATCATGGACAGGCACAGATACAATAGCTTCCAGAATCCACTGCTTTCAGCAGCTGTTCAGTGTGATTAACAAACTCAAACTGGGTAGAAGTAATGGCCAAAGAGCTGGCTACAGTCATTCTACTGTGATTAAGTTAACAGGAAGGATTTTGCTTTGGAAATATCTAAGTGGCTTTTGGCAGTGCTTTTTCCCCCTCATGTTGAAAGAGAGTCTGAACCTTTGAATTCAAGCTACGGGAAAGAGCTGAGATAATAGAAAACCCAGTTATGTTGAAATTTTGAAGGCAGCTCGAGCAGGTATACATCTACATACAGAATGGGTTGTGCGCTTACCTGGCAGTCTCCTTTTGCCAAAATTTTGGAGCCTGCCATTTCAGAAAGTAATTTGGAGAGAACTAGAATCCAAATAAGTCCTCAAATTGTTTCAGTTTCACTCATGCCAAGCAGCAGCCCCATTCTTGCCTTTGCCCTCTGATGAATTATGCTACTTACCTTTTGCACATTGCCCCTAAAAGAGCTTTGTGATGACTCTCAGGGAGCCAGCAGTCGGTTTGATGGGAAGTGCAGAGGCCTGGGCTTCTTTGCCCGAGTCCTGCTACTAATCAGCTGAGTGTCTTGGAAATTATATTTAACTTGGCTGGCTCTCTGTTGCCTTCCTCCAAGATCTCTGCGATCCCTTCCAGCCACAAAGTACTATGATTCTGTGCTTTCTTGAGTCACTGAGCAAGGTCATTTGATATACGTGAGATGATGATAAACTGTAACCAGGGAACATCCGTTAGTCATAGGCATGAAAGCTCTGAGTCATTAGTGACTACTCCTCTTTCCCATTTAGCCCACATTTTGCACTTGGGCAGACCTCTCTGGTTGTCATTTCTGTGTTCACTCCCTGAGCAGAGGCCTTTGGATGGCTGGCCAAGCCTCTTTCTCATCTTCCATCACAGTGTTCAGGTTTCCCTCTTCACTCGAGCCTACACTACCCCCTGACATGTTCCCGCCACAGTTCTCCAGTATTTCTTTTTCTTCTTTCCAAGGCCTCAGTTGGACACCAATGTACCCTTCTGATTGCATCTCTCATTCTTCTCCATTCAAACCAATGTGTCAGCTCTTCTCTGGATATGGCCCTTGCTTTCTCTCCTTAATGTCTTGCTCATACGATTATGTACTTACTTCCACCTGGATTGCCCTATAACCTTCCTGTAATTTCTGTTTATTACAACCCCTCCTGTTCTTCAAGATTAAAATCAAATGCCATCTCCTCCTTGACACTTTTTAAAATTTCCTCAACAGGGCAGGATCTCTCTCCCTCCGTCTCTTTAGCCATTCAGCCACACTTCTGAGTCACTGGTATACTTGTTTTTTCTTACTAGATTTCATACGCTTGAGAGAGAGCATTTGAAGGCTGGAGCAGTGCCTGGCACACAGTAGGTGCTCAATCAGAATTTATTGAATTGAGTTGAATGATTACTGGGGAACCAACAGTACAGTCTGGTGAGAAAAGAAGCATAGTGGGTGCAATACTTATCAAATAAGCCAGAGAAGATTAACATCAAGGTATAAGCTTAGTGTGTACATTATCTATGAATATGCTTTGTGCATGCATGTATACACATTTATACACTCACACTCATTTTATTTTATTTTTTTTTAACATCTTTATTGGAGTATAATTGCTTTACAATGTTGTGTTAGTTTCTGCTATATAACAAAGTGAATCAGCTATATGTGTACATATATCCCCATATCCCCTCCCTCTTGTGTCTCCCTCCTACCCTCCCTATCCCACCCCTCTAGGTGGTCACAAAGCACCAAGCTGATCTCCCTGTGCTATGCGGCTGCTTCCCACTAGCTATCTGTTTTATACTTGGTAGTGTATATATGTCAATGCTACTCTCTCACTTCGTCCCAGCTTACCCTTCCCCCTCCCCGTGTCCTCAAGTCCATTCTCTATGTCTGCATCTTTATTCCTGTCCTGCACCTAGGTTCTTCAGAACCTTTTTTTTTTTTTTTAGATTCCATATATATGTGTTAGCATACGGTATTTGTTTTTCTCTTTCTGACTTACTTCACTCTGTATGACAGACTCTAGGTCCATCCACCTCACTACAAATAACTCAATTTCGTTTCTTTTTATGGCTGAGTAATATTCCATTGTATATATGTGCCACATCTTCTTTATCCATTCATCTGTCGATGGACACTTAGGTTGCTTCCATGTCCTGGCTATTGTAAACAGACCTGTAATGAACATTGTGGTACATAACTCTTTTTGAATTATGGTTTTTTCAAGGTGTATGCCCAGTAGTGGGATTGCTGGGTCATATGGTTGTTCTATTTTTAGTTTTTTAAGGAACCTCCATACTGTTCTCCATAGTGGCTGTATCAATTTACATTCCCACCGACAGTGCAAGAGGGTTCCCTTTTCTCCACACCCTCTCCAGCATTTATTGTTTGTAGATTTTTTTTTTTTTTTTTAGCGGTATGCAGGCCTCTCACTGTTGTGGCCTCTCCCGTTTTGGAGCACAGGCTCTAGACGCGCAGGCTCAGTGGCCATGGCTCACGGACCTAGCTGCTCTGCGGCATGTGGGATCTTCCCAGACTGGGGCACGAACCCGTGTCCCCTGCATCAGCAGGCGGACTCTCAACCACTGTGCCACCAGGGAAGCCTTGTTTGTAGATTTTTTGATGATGGCCATTCTGACTGGTGTGAGGTGATACCTCATTGTAGTTTTGATTTGCATTTCTCTAATGATTAGTGATGTTGAGCATCCTTTCATGTGTTTGTTGACAATCTGTATATCTTCTTTGGAGAAATGTCTATTTAGATCTTCTGCCCATTTTTGGATTGGGTTGTTTGTTTTTTTTATATTGAACTGCATGAGCTGCTTGTATATTTTGGAGATTAATCCTTTGTCAGTTGCTTCGTTTGCAAATATTTTCTGCCATTCAGAGGGTTGTCTTTTCGTCTTGTTTATGGTTTCCTTTGCTGTGCAAAAGCCTTTAAGTTTCATTAGGTCCCATTTGTTTATTTTTATTTCCATTTCTCTAGGAGGTGGGTCAAAAAGGATCTTGCTGTGATTTATGTCAAAGAGTGTTCTTCCTGTGTTTTCCTCTAAGAATTTTATAGTGTCTGGCCTTACATTTAGGTCTTTAATCCATTTTGAGTTTATTTTTGTGTATGATGTTAGGAAGTCACACTCATTTTAAACCTTCATAATAGTGGTAGGAAGAATTCTAATATGGCCTCACAAATTCCTGGTCCTTGGGGTACACCGACTTTCTCTCAGTTATTCATTCAAAGGCCATTCTAGTTGTTGCTGTGAAAGGATTTGAAGATGTAATTAAAGTCCCAAATAGGGAGATTATCTGGATGGACCTGACCTAATCACATTAGCCCTTTAAATCTGTGTCTAGAAGTCAAAGACAGGGGAAATTGGAGATTCCAAGGGAGAGATGGATTTGACATAAGGGTTTCTCCTGCTGGCTTTGAAGATGGAGGGGACCACGTGGCAGGGATGCAGGCAGCCTGTAGGAGCTGAGTGGCCCCTGGCTGACAGCCAGTAAGAATATGAGGACCTCAGTCCTACAACTGCAAGGAACTGAATTTAGCCCACAACCTGCATGAGCTTGGAATCAGATTCTTCCCCACAGCCTCCAGAGGGAAATGCAGCCCTCTCAACATCTTTATTTCAGCCTTGTAAGACCCTGAGCTGAGGACCCAGTCACAGTGTGCCTGAACTTCTGACCCATGGAACTATGAGCTAATAAATGGCTGCCACTGCTAAGTTTTTGGTAATTTGTTAAGCTGCAATAGAGAATGAATTCAATAATGTTGTTGACGCATCAGGCTTTACTTATCTCTAAATTAGTTTTCTACTTTGATCTCCTTTGCCATCTCCTACTCCACAGGGGATTCAAGCAAGGGAAGCCTAGAAAAGCAGAGAGAAATTTAACACACTAAAGAGAAGTCACAGTGCTAATTATTTGTGCCTTTTGGAGAACAGAATTGTTGCTTTCAGGAAATGACCCTGCTGGTGTAAATTCATGAAAAAATGTCCACAGCCATAGGAAGTCCTCAAGCTGTCACGAAGTCTGAGAGTAGGAATAGGGCCTTTCTAACTGGCTCTTCAACACCTGTGATATTTCCATTAGTGAAAAGGTTCAGGATAAGCCCAGGGAATCCCTATCACTCTTCTTGAGCGCTATACCTCTTCGGGGAGCCACCCTACAGAGACTGGTGGAGTTTAAGCCTCATGGATTTACTCGCTTTAAGAATGAATCACTGGGGTGGGATAGGGAGGGTGGGAGGGAGGGAGACGCAAGAGGGAAGAGCTATGGGAACATATGTATATGTAGAACTGATTCACTTTCTAATAAAGCAGAAACTAACACACCATTGTAAAGCAATTATACCCCAATAAAGATGTTAAAAAAAAAAAGAATGAATCACTGAGAATCTGGGATATAACACATGGCTCACTCACTTGGGTTTCTAAAAGGATATTCTACAAGTGATTGAGAAGAAAAATAAGTGTGGTTTCATGGCATGTGACCATGGAAGGGAAGGTCACCAGAGGATGGCAAAACTCTGAAAAATGTAATTCACATTGGCCAGTTATACATTTTCTCAGTAAGGAATTAATGTGGGAAGTCCCTAAAGAAGCATGTGGTTATACCATGATTGGATTGACTCATGTTCACAGAGTACATATATAATGTAGAAAAAAAGACATATAACCAGGGACTGTTCTACCAGCAAGAATTGTGCCTGGAGCTACAACCCAAGTCATGTTATACAGAATGAATAAAGATGATTTCCCAGTACATA
Source organism: Phocoena phocoena (assembly GCF_963924675.1). Taxonomy (NCBI): domain Eukaryota; kingdom Metazoa; phylum Chordata; class Mammalia; order Artiodactyla; family Phocoenidae; genus Phocoena; species Phocoena phocoena. Next base: position 93,980,594 of record NC_089224.1, on the reverse strand, counting down.
CCTCGAGAGTAAGGAATAGTTGGGCTTCCTGCTAAGGGTGAAAGATGTCCTCTTTGATATTTGAAAACTAGAGAAGAGCTAACTGCTCTCCATACATTAAAGTCTTCTGCCATGGATGAAGCACTAAATTCTAGCAGGCTCATACAATTTGCAAATGAGATGGATAAACCACTGCAAGTGATCTTTGAGGAATCTTGACGAAGTGAAAAGTGGGAAGACAGAGGATGAGCAAAGGGCATGGAACTTTGTGAAAGGGAGGTAGATTTTGCAAAGTGTGCATGATGATAACTTGAAGTCAAGGCCAGGCACGGTCTTTAAGAGATGGCTCTGTGTCCACCTGGGAGAAGAAGCCGTAGTTCCCAGCAGTCAGTATGGGAGCTATGAGCAGATTGGATGAAACTGCTCTTCTTTCTTCTGGCACAGAGTCACTAAATGGTCAGGGAACTGTGGCAAGCACAATGGATTTTGACTTCAGCCAATACTTAACAATGCCCGGTGGACAGTGTGGGGAAATGAGGGCTGGGTGTGAGCTTAGAAATGGCAGGATGACTACACAAATGTTGCTTATTAATGAGTTGATGTCAAATCCAGGCAGGTACAGAACATGGGTCAGTGTCCACAGTCATCTTCAGCTTACCATCATCATGAATCCATGACTCAAAATCTATAGAGGAAAAAAAAGTCTGTAGAGGATGAAACTGTACAGGACAAAATATAGAGATGATGTAGATGATCAACATTGGGAGGAATACTGGGTAGACTGCATGAAACGAACAGTGGAGGAAAGCACCAGATTCTTTCCACCATCTCCAATACTGTAGTTTCTCTTAAAAACAAAAACAAAAAAACCCTAGGGAATTTAGTACACAAAAATGGCTTCAGTGTTTTAATTTGCATTTTTACTTGTAAGAGAGAACAGTTGATCAAAGGTTTATCAATCATCTGTAATCATGTTTTATACATGATTTACCTTTTGATAGAATTTGTTTATCTTGCTATTGAGGTACTTGCCTTTTTCCTTATTAATTTGTAACACTCTATACATTAACTCCTTGCTTATTAATTATTCTCATTATTTTACCCAGTTTTCCATTTTCCCTTTAAGCTTACTTAAAGTCGTTTTTGGTATACAGAAGTGTATGCTTTTTAATGTGGTCAAATCTCTCATTCTCTTATTTTAAGGTTCCTGCATTAATAAATATGCTTAGAAAACTCTTGCCTGCTTTAATGTTAGATAAGTATTCACTTACATTTTGTTCCAATTCTTTAAAATTTCAGTTTAAGTCTTTAATCCATCTAGATTTTGTGTTGGTATAGAGCATAAACTCTAGTGATCAAAATTACTTTATTCTAAATGGTTAGCTTATTTTCTCAATGCTAGTTATGAATAATGTATCATTTCCCCAATGATTTGAAATAGTAACAAAAAAACAACAATAATAATTAATAATAGCTAAGATTTGCCAGTTACTGTGTACCAGGCACAGTTCTAACATGTCATAGCATTTATTTATCACAATAACCTCATAAGGTGGGTATTATGGTTATGATTCCCATGTTATTAAATCATCCCTCTGTGGGGAAAGTGAGGTGCAGAATGGCTGAATAACTTGCCCAAAGTCACACAAGTGGGGAGCGGTGGTGTACAAATATAGACTTGGCCAACCTGACTCCAGGATTCAAGCTTTGAAATTCTTTTATATACTTGGGGTTGTTTCTGGGCTTTCTATTTTGTTCCAATGTATTCATTCCTATGCTGATACTGTGCTGTTTTAATATCTAGTAATTCAAGTCACTCCTTTAATTTTTTTTCTTTATCAATTTCTAATTTAACCAGAACTCATCCTCCCGTTTTATAATATGCCTTCTTAAAAATGTCAAGGCTTTTTTCTTCTGAATACCAAAAGTAGCCAAACAATACATGCCATGTTTTTCTAGAAAGTCTCTCTCTTTTTTTTTTAAAGAATCAATTTTATTTATTTTTGGTTGCGTTGGGTCTTCGTTGCTGCACACGGGCTTTCTGTAGTTGTGGCGAGTGGGGGCTACTCTTTGTTGCAGCACGCAGGCTTCTCACTGCGGTGGCTTCTCTTGTTGCGGAGCATGGGCTCTAGGCGCGCGGGCTTCAGTAGTTGTTGCACACAAGCTCAGTAGTTGTGGCTCACGGGCTCTAGAGGGCAGGCTCAGTAGTTGTGGCACACCTGCTTAGTTGCTTCGTGGCATGTGGGATCTTCCCGGACCAGGGATCGAACCCATGTCCCTCGCATTGGCAGGCGGATTCTTAACCACTGAGCCACCAGGGAAGTCCCTCTAGAAAGTCTCTTGACAACATTTTCTGAGGTAATGATTTGCCAGGCTCTTTAGCAAGAGATACGTCCCATGGCTGCTTTTGCTGGTGCCAGCTCTCCTGTAGAGTCTCCAGTAGAATCAAATTGCTCTCAGCCTGGTTGTAGAGATCTGAGCAGTGCCGATCAGTAGAACTCTCTGCAGTGATGGAAAGATTTTAAAGCTGTGTTGTCCAGTATGGTAGCCACTCACCACTTGTGGCTACTGGGCACTTGAAATATGCACTTAAAATAGTATGACTGAGAAAGTGAATTTTAAATCTAATTTAATTTAAATTAATTTAGATTTAGATAGCCACATTGTGGCTAGCGGCTACTGTATTAGACAGCACAGAATTGATGATGAAAAAGTTAAGTAGCTTGAACTGTTCTCAAATGTGCTACATTTACTGCCAGGGAAATAAGTCATCTATATTTTGAGGGTCTCAAGTCCAGGGGCTATTTTTCCTCTTAAGCCCCTCTGCCCTTACGGTAACAGATGTTTGCTTTTGCTGTTTTCAGTTCTTCAGTGGCAGTGTTGGATTACCCAGGGGGAGCACTAAGCATATGCCTGGTGCATTGGTAAAAGGAGGGTACAGACAAATGAAATACAGTTGGCCCTCCATATCCGCGGGTTCCACATTCATGGATTCAACCAACCGTGGATTGAAAATATTCAGAAAAAATAATTCCAAAAAGTTCCAAAAAGCAAAATTTGAATTTGCTGTACACTGGCAACTATTTACCTAGCAGTTATTGAATATGTTGTATTTACAGCTATATACATAGCATTTATGTTGTATTAGGTATTATAAATAATCTAGAGATGATTTAAAGTATACAGTAGGTTATAAGCAAATACTACACCTTTTTATATCAGGGACTCGAGCATCTGAGGATTTTGGTATCCAAGGGGGGCCCCGGAACCAGTCCCCCATGGATACTGAGGGATGACTGTAATTTGATATTCCAACGATGACAGCTGCAACAAATCATCTGGAAAAATTTGGAATTGATTGCACTCCCTTAAACTTATTCCATGACTCGGTGGTATTTTTATTTTTAATTCTATACATGCAAAGTCAGCCCCCCAAGATCTTCTCAATGTCTGGTGGCACCACTGTACAGATTTTTGTTCTTCCAAAGAGGAATTTGAGCAACCACAGCCCGAGGCCCCATAATCGTCAGCCTGTGGAGGAAAGATCTGGGCCAGCACCCCTGACTTCTGGGGGAGAACATGACCCACTCTGCTGCAGAAAGAGCTGGATTCAGATCTGCACTGGGAAAGCATGGTGCTGTGGTCAAAAGCAGACTCTGAAGCCAGGCAACTTGGGTTTGCATCCTGGCTCTGTCATTTACTAGCTGGGTGACCTTGGGCAAGTTTCTGAACCACTCCATGTCTGGATTCATCATCTATACAATGCGAATAATAATAGTACCCAGTGTAATAATACCTGGTGCTATTATTGTGGCACCCAGTGGGTGGTTAGGAGAGGTTTTAGAACAGTATCTGGCACATAGTAAGTGCTAAGTAAGTGTTTGCAAGTTAAAATGAGATCTTTAGTTTAGAACACGATGCCCTGACTTAGTCACTTGGCCCAAATGTACAACTCAAATGTGCGCGTTTTTCAGTTAACAGCCAGGGATCTCCCTGTCTTTCAAAGAGCTTTTATATCAGTTTTCTTATTTTATCTTCACGGCAACCTGCTGAACAGAGCAGGGAGGTACTACCCTTGAGTCCTGTAGGGGAAATGACAGATGACGCTACCCAACAGAGAGGATTTGTTTGTTATGTTTGTTTTTCTTTTAAAGATTTATTTATTTTATTAATATTTTTATTTTTATTTTTTTGGCTGCATCGGGTCTTAGTTGCAGCACGCGGGACCTTTGTTGAGGCGTGAGGGATCTTTCGTCGTGGCATGCGGGCTCTTCATTGTGGTGCTCGGGCTTCTCTCTATTTGTGGCAGCGGGTTTTCTCTTCTCTAGTTGTGGCGCGCAGGCTCCAGAGCACACGGGCTCTGTAGTTTGCGGCATGCAGGCTCTAGTGGAGGCGAGCAACCTTAGTAGTTGTGGCGCGCGGACTTAGTTGCCCCGCAGCATGTGGGGTCTTAGTTCCCCGACCAGGGATCAAACCCGCGTCCCCCAGTGGCAGATTCTTTACCACTGGAGCACCAGGGAAGTCCCTGTTTGCTATATTTGATCACTGGAGCTACCATTTTTGGAGCGAAAGTCCAAATGACGTCAGAGTGACATCTTCCTCGACGCAAAGGAAAACTGCCGGTAAAAATCGATCAAGTGTAATTGACTTGAAAGAAGACCAACACACACAACACAGGATGCTGTACGTGTGTGCCCAAAAAGTCAACTTTTATCCCTTGTAACTTGAATGTGGCCCAGTTGTACGCTTCCTTTTCAAAAATGTTGTGGAACGGTTTTTCCTGATGCCCTGGTCTCAGGGCCAACTGAGGGGGCACAGAGGAACTCTGGGCATTCTTGGGATGGTTTGTTAAATGGGGCCAACCTCTGGTTAAAAGAGAGCGAGGTCAGGTGGGTGTGCACCTCTGTGGAGGGCCATGATTCTGTGCTCTGTGGGTTCAGCGTGTGGTTTTGTCCCGCAGATTCATCGCTCACGCTGCAGCAGATGGTAGGCGTCGGGCTAGGCTCCCTGGCTGTTGTGATGGTCCTCGCATTCCTCTCCTTCTCAGCAGTGTGGTATGTGCGACTGTCACTTTTGAGGAATGAGTGGAATGGAGGGAGGGTGGGGCTGGAGTCAGGAAGAACAGCTGGGATCGAGGAGGGTCAGAGGGGGAGTGCGGGAGGTTGTCCCAGGCTCAGCAAGTGAAAGGCACGGGTAACTCTGCACCTCAGGAGGAAGGGGCATGCCCTCCAGTCCCAGGAAGAGAGCAGGGTCAGTGATGGCGCCCTGACCACTCACAGAGTGGTGGCTCATCTCCTGTACCGCTCCCCACGCACACAGGGGTGCACCGCAGGAGAACCTAAGTGTCAGTGAACTCTCTTTTCCTCCGCCATGCCTAGATTGACAATGCTGCGTGAAGAGGATGTGCTGCTGCTGGGGCAGATGTTACGACAGCTTCTCAGGTGTCTGCACAGAGGCCCTGTGTGTGCGTGGGCCTGCAATCCCAGTCCTGGATTCAAGACGGTGACTATCTCTTTGGAATCCCCCAAAAGGAGGACACTCGGGAATTGCTGATGTCTTCCCTGCTATACGACCAGTTCTGTGTCTCTGAACTTGAGAACCTTGACGTACATTGTAATATTGACCACAGGCTACAGGCCTGTGTTCTCCTCTGAGTGATGCCTGAGAGTCAGCTCCTCTAGGCACTGAATGCAAGAGACTGTCTACCTCTTCCTTTATAGCATCTCTGTCATTAATTCAGAATCCATTATTTTACAATAAGTAATGAGATAGACTGAAGTGTGGGCTAGAATTTGACTTTATGAAGGAGGTCATTGCAAAGGCTAGAGATCATTGACATAGGCAAGTACGGCAAACACTTTAGAAGCCCTTTTCCGACAATTGGTTGACACACTAATTAGAAAGTATGCTAGCCTGGCCACTCCAGTAAGTTGCCTGCAAAATCTGTTAGGCAGTGTTGCTTTGATACAGTTCCTTTTGTCTTATATGTATTCAAAAGCCATAAGCCTTCATTCCAGTAAAAATATTCTGTTAAGTTAGACAGTCCTCTTCCACATGAATGTTTAGAACAGCCTTGGCAAAATTTTTTTTCACTGAACATTTCCTAAAAATGCTCCGTGCCTCCTTTTAGACTTGGGGGTGGGGTGGTAACAATGGGTTGCAGCATTATGAAGCCCACGGCCCGAGTCCTGTGTTTATAGGGGAGGGGAACAATGCGGGTGACACGATCGTCCCTTTTATCTACAACGTCAGTAGCTATGAGTGTTACTTTATCATGAACCATGTCCCGGAACTACTGTCAATATGCTGAATTTACAGATGGAGTGGATTCGATTTGACTTTTAAAGCCTGAATCAGTGTTCTTGAACTTTCCTCCCTAACCAACAATGTAACTCCAAGGCTCAGCAAGGAACGAAGGGAGAAGAAGGATGGAGGCTTGTGTCTTCTCTAAGTGATGGTGGTGTCCTCCTATGCCTTCTCCCTCCCTCTCCAGGCCTAGAGACTAGAAAGCATGGGGAGGGGTGGGGGGGCAGTGATATTGCCCAACTCGGGGTGAAGCATATATGAACGTGGTCCTAGTATTGGGCGACACCACAGTCCTGAGGAAAAGGGGCAGTCTTTCCCACATGGTGGGCTGGTGTGTTCTCCACCGGCTCACTGGGCACCAGTGAGGGACACATCTGAGCAGCCTGGGCTTGTAGGCAGATGAGGAGACATGAGCAATGATAGGAACAGGTGGCAACTCTCTATGAAGCTGCTTCCCCAGGGGGATCTGACCCAAAGCATATCCTCTCAACTGGGAAGAGTCAGAGAGAGGGAAGTGACACCCTGATGCTTGCGTTTTCAAGGCCAGCTGTCAGCCCTGGCCCCAGCCAGTACTGGGCAGTATCAGGAATAATTGTCCTTTGTCCTCTGAGGTGTCGTCTCAGACTACAACTTAGGATCAACATGTAGAACACTTCCTGCTCTCATCCAGGTGAACTGTAGAGTAGAACTCTCAATAGACTAATACAAATAGCTTCCGAATTTTATTTTTTATGTGCAACAATTCAAACTCATACAGTTTTCACAGCTCTTGAATTAAATTTGGAATCTTTACAAATTATTTGGTTAGTATTAGGTAGGGTCTCTGATGAGTAAGGATTTTCCTCCAAGCCTCCTCTAACCAAAGAGAGAATCTGAGTTTCTCCCCCTTATTATTATTTTTTACCAGCTCTGTAAAAACCATATGTTTCTGTAGTCCCCTAATTTCAAGTTCTAGAATTAACTGCTAAGGAAGCTACCTTTGTTCACATGGGAACTTAGCATAATTGTCATCGAAAGGAAGAAGTCCTATTTGCTTGGTGTCAAAAGTTTCTCGTTAAGAAAACTGACTAAATATGAAGTAAAATGTACTTCTGGGTACAGTGCAGAAATGTAAAAGCAGTTCATGAAAGAATACTGAAATAACAAAAACATAGATTTTGTCCCTTCCTCTAAATGTTCCAAACGATAGCACAGAGTTGCTCAGTGTTAATACTTAACAGAAGTAGGTGCTGAGCATTTGCAAGAAGGATGCGCCATTTTCCTGCAGTTCTTTTCTGATCATTTTCTCATGCAAATGAAGGCAGCCTTAAGTTCTCTGAATTCGCCTGGTAGCTTAACCGCAATACCGTCCCTTTTTTTCCCAAGTGGATTCCTGGTTAAGGCAGGGAGAGCATCTCAGGAGACCAATAGTGGGTCTTCCTAGAAGCATGCAGTCCTTCTGTTGAAGGACTGATCAGGTAGCATTCAGAGTTGGGTTATGAGTGCCACTAAATAAAGCTGGATCCTCAGATAGTGATGGAAGAAGGATCTTTTCCTTATTAACTGTCTTGGGGACAGTGTGTAGAGGCGAGTGCCAAGATCCAGTCTTGAGCTCCCTTCTAGACTAGGAATCAAAACAGAGGGTTGCCCAGATATGGAGCAGATTGTTCCCTGGCTGAATTTTTTTTTTTTTTTGGTGCCCATAGTTTTTATTTATCTCCACCATAGTTTTTGTTTATACATGTTCTTTCATTCCATCCTCACAGCAGTTCTGTGTGGTGGGAAGGTTAGGAGTTATCATTTTCCCATTTTAGAGTGGAGAGATGGGTTCAGACAGAGACATAACTTCAATTGTGGGGCCAGATATTCTGCCTGCAAGTCCAGTTCTCATTCCTGGGACTTGACAGGACATTTGGGTTCCTGGGAGAGCTAGGCCTTTATATTTCCGAACTATATATATATATATATATATATATATATATATATATATATATGCATTGCTTTTACTATTATAGCACCTGTGTCTTTTTATACTTACCTTTTCACCGTGATATACCTTCTCCCATCACTTCTAGAAGGAGCCAGCCACAAGCAACCAAAATAGATGGAGGTTAACCAGGGGAAATAGGTAATAGTCCATCCATGGCCCCAGACCTAAAATTGCAGCTGGGCCCTTAAGATTAAGACCACAGCCAAAGTCATTACCTTGAAATTCCATAGTGGATTGGAATAAAGTTAGTATTTAAATTGATTTTAAAGGAGGTAAAAAAGAATTCTCAAGGCTCCCTTTTTTGGCTAATCTCATATTCCGATTTCCTAACCCTTTAATTTTTCCATTCCCTTCATCAGAGAGAAAACCAGTGGGTAGTAGACGTCAATCAAATGGTGTTTTAAGGACCGTTTGCCTCCCACAGCCATCGTTGGTTAAACTCAAGTGCCTGATTTTGGAGAGGAAAGTGCATGTGGATTTTTCTGTGTCCGTTTGTGGGCAGGTGATGCAGTGAGGCAGGTCAGTTTAAAAAGGTGTACGTCCATTGTTTCAGAAAGAGAGAGAATGAATGAATCATTCTGGACGTGTGTGTGTATCCATATCCATACTTTTTTGGGATAACTCAAGGTTACCAAAATGGGGTCAAACTAGGCATGTGGTTTGTAACGTGCATTGGACACATTTTTCATGTCAATCATGATGGCATTAAAAGTTGGTACCATAATTTATTTAACTAATACACTGTTGAGTATTGTGCATTTAGAGTATTTCCAGATGTTTACTATTCTTATATATGTCTGTATAATTGCATGCAGTTATCACTTACGCTAAATTCCTAGACTTGAAGTTGTTGGAATGAAAACGATATACATTGTAGATTTACTACATATTGTCAGAGGAATCTCAGAAAGTTTATACCAGTTTATGCTCTCACCAGCAGGAAGCCTCAACATACCTGGGCATCGTTGATATTCTTAATCTTGATTAATCTGGTAGGTGAAAAATGACCTTTCAATGTTTTGTTTGCATTTCTCTGACTAATTTGCATGTTGACTGGTCATTTGTAATTCTGTTGTGGTGATATGCCTTTTTTCTCAGTAGTTGGCTTGTCTTATATTGATTTGAAAAAGTTCTTTGTATTATAGTAATTTTTACTTTTAGCTGTCACACGTGTGGTAAACTAATTTTCTACTTTATTATTTCCCTTTTGACCTGTTTGTGTCATGCACTGCCGCGCAAAAACTTTAAATTTGTGTAGTCAAATGTATCAGTCTTTTTCCTTATGTATTTTGCCTTTGGTACCATGCTTAGAAGGACTTTCCAATCTCAAGGTAATAACTATAATTCAGCAGTTAAAAAAACATTTAAATCTTTAATCCATCTGAAACATTTTAGTATAAGGAATGAGGTCGGGAGGGGTCTTTTTTATTCTTGCTAAATGGTTTAGCCAGTTGTTCTATGAATATTCCTTGACTGTTATTTTTTTCCCCTCGTGATTTGACTCGTATACTGAATCATATACTAGAGTCTATTTCTGAACTTTCTCTTTTGTTCTGCTGATTTATTTCTGTGCCAGTACCACCTGCTATAAGTTTAAAATAGGGTTTTTTTTTTTTAGTACCAACTAAAAGTAAGTTACCACCCTTTTTCTGTTAATTCTCAGAGTATTCTCAGGTTTTATTATATATTTATTCATGTATACATATTTATTATACGTAAACTAAAGAATTATTTGGTCAAGTTCCCCCCAAAATCTTCATATTTTTCTTGGGGTTGTATTAAATAAAGAGTGCTCTTATCCCAGAACACAGTATGTGTCTCCATTTAATGTTTGTGTGTGTTCCTGTCTAGCATGTTCTAATTTTCAACTTACAAGGTTATTCATTCTTATTTTTGGTTGTGTGTGTCTAGATATTTTACATCTCGTTATCCTGAACTCTTATGTCACTACCTTTGATCCTGCCCCTGAAAGTGCATCCCACAGGCCCTTACTGCTGGCATTGTTAGAGTTCTCTCGCCCTGGCAATCTGCCTTTTTTGGGAAAAGTCACATCAAGATGGCTCCTCCAGCTCAGTTACTTCCCTGGGTATCTACTTGACTCATGGAAACTCACAGACCCTTGCCATGCAAATGAGGGATTGCCCCACCATCACAGATCACTCCAGCCACAGACTTTAGTTTTCTTACCCATTAGACCCTTTGGCCTCCATCAGTGGAAGTGTAGCTTCTACTACATTCCAATGTGGTTCCCACTTTTTTGTCCTGATGCTGGCCTGACAGCCTCAGCTTCTTGACCCCTGGGTTTCTTATCCTTGGAGTCAGGTACCAGGCCTCTGTGTCCTCTGAAGATTTAGGGGACACAAAGTCTCTGAGTGGACGTCCCCTTGAAGCTCCTCTTTCCTGACTTGGACTAAGGAAGGTCCCCTTACCTCCTACCCTCATGGTGGGGGATAGAAAATGCAGAGAATGCCAACAGCTTTCCCTAAAGAACTACTTTCTTTTGGCCTTTTCAATTTTAAACCCCTTTATATCTTGGGTATTGGGCTAAGGATCACAAGACCATTTGGAAATCTTTATTTTAGAATATGGGAGTGTTTGCAACCTATTATTTTCAATTTTTTGGAGCTTTAGTTGAAACAAAAAGGTCCAATTTGAGGCCAAATGATAGGAAAATACAGTTCACAGAAAAAGAAATGCAAATGGCTCCCAAACATAAGAAAAGATGCTCAACCTTACTTTTAAGAAAAGTGCAAGTTAGTGAGGTATCATTTCTCACCCGTCAATGAGAAAGCCAGAGATTTAACAACACAGTCTCTTTTGAGGCTGTGGGGAAATAGGAACTCAAACGTTGTTAGTGAGAGTACAGAACGGTACAACCTTTATGGAAGGAAATCTGGCAATATTTACATTGCCTTGGTCTTTAACCCAGCAATCCACCTCTGGGACCTATCCTATGGATTCACCTGCACATGTTCCAAATGACACATGAACAGGGTTATTCATTATGACGTGGCTTATGATAACAAAAGCTTAGAAACAACCCAAATGCCTCTCAGGAGGAAAGTAGTTACATGAACTATGATACTTCTATGTACACAATGGAATACCCTGAGTTGTAAAAAAGGAATGAGGAAGGACTCTATGCATTGAAATGGGGAGATCTTCAAGCTGTATTGTTTTAATGAGGAAAACAAGATGGAGAATAGTATATATCATATGCTATCTTTTATGTAAGAAAGAGAGGGAATGAGAATATTTATTCGATTTTAAATAAAGAAACACAGGAATGATAGCAATGAGTTGATGTAAATGGTTACAAATGGAGCAAGGAAGAATGGGGTGGAGGTGGACAGGGTGAGAGTGAGCCTTTTAAGTGTTTATCTTCTTATTTTGTTTTGTTTTTAAACATGTAATTATATTACTATTCAAAAACATAAAAATAAAATTTCATAAGGAAAAGAAAGTGTTCCATTTAATATCCTATTACACATGTGTCAAATAAAAATATTATGGGTACTGCTTAGTTTCCTTCTAAACCCAAGACACTTAGATTTGGATAAGTTTGGTTTAATTTTCCATCACAAAATTGGTGGGGCATCCAGTGCTGTCTTTTAAGATTTCTGAAAATTCCATGAGGGGGTAAAGGGGGATGTGTTATATTCCCATGATCAACTCTAGGGCCTACTTTCTGCTTCCTATGAATTAATTTAGCAGATGGATCATCTCATCCTCCTACGTGGGGTCCCTGTTCCCGCCTGCATCGACTCACCTGTGGAACTCAGCTCCTTTTCATGATTTCCACCCAAAGTTTCACTAAGGACTTGGGGCATTTAGATAACGTGAATGGAGAGTGTATTAGTTTCCTACTGATGCTGTAACAAGTTGCCACACACTTGGTAGCTTTCAACCACACAAATTTATCATTTTACAGTTCTGGAAGTCGGAAGTCTGCCGTGAGTCTCACTGGGCTAAAGTCAAAGTGTTGGCTGAGCTGTGTTCCTTCTGGAAGCTCGAGGGAGAATCCATTTGTTTGCCGTTTCTAGCTTTTAGAGGCTGCCTATATTCCTTGACTGTGGCCTTTCCTCCATCTTCAAAGCCAACAGTGTGGCATCTTTGAATCTCTCTCTGACTCTGACTCTCCTGTCCACCCCTGCCCCCGCTTCATTTATAGGAGATTACAGTGGGCCTCCCTGGATAATCCAGGATAATCTCCCATCTCAAGATCCTTAACTATCACATCTACAAAGTTCCTTTTACCATGGAAGATAACTTATCCACAGGCTCTGGGATTAATACGTGGACATTTTTGGTGGCCATTTTTCTGCCTATAACGAGAGAGTGTTATATTTTAGATACGCAAATAATTAAAAGTGGATGTTAGTTATCTTTGTTCTTCAAAGTTTCCTTCCTTTCCCACCCCTTCCCATCTTCATTCTTTATCAAATCCCCTAAATTCCTGAAATGCAGAACAACTCATCTATGTCTTTCTTTTTCTTAACCAAAGTAATTTACCAAAGTAATTTTTTAAACAAGAGTAGTTTCCTCCTTAAAAATTCTGTTGCCAGCTGTTAACTTAAACTTTATATTTTTGAAAAACTTCTGAAAATTTCCCAAAGTTTCTGAATGTTGAATGTATTCTTCCTTGTTTCACAGTACTGATTCAGATTTCTTACAATTTTTTTGTGAATCTTTGGTAATGTGATTTTGGGGGACAACTAGAAACTAGAAGATGAAATATTTGAGAGAGAATTATAGCAAAGGCTATATATGCTTTTTTATTTTTTTATTGCTGTGTAACAACTTACCACAAACGTAATGGCTTAAACTAGTACACATTTATTATTCTCCAGTTTTTATGGGTCAGGAATCCAGGTTTGGTTTAGTTGGTTTCTCTGCCCAGGGTATCACAAGTCTGCAAGGAAGGTGTTGGCTAGGTTGCATCTTCATCAAGAAGCTTGACTGGGGAAGATTCCCCTTCCATGCTTATTCATATTGTTGACAGAATCCATTTCCTTGTGGTCGTATGGCTGAAGGTCCCCACTTTTTGCTGGCTGTCAGCTGGAAGCTGTCCTCAGGTCCTAGATGCCAGTCATAGCTCCTAGAGGGCCATTTGTGGTTGTTTGCCAGGTGGGCTTCCTACACAGATGGCCCAACTCATCAAGTCAGCAAGGACAATCTCTGAATACAGGGAGGGCCCAGTTCCTCTTTTAAAAAATTTTTTTTGCCGTACGCGGGCCTCTCACCTCTGTGACCTCTCCCGTTGCAAAGCACAGGCTCCGGACGTGCAGGCTTAGTGGCCATGGCTCACGGGCCCAGCCGCTCCGCGGCATGTGGGATCTTCCCGGACCAGGGCACAAACCCGTGTCCCCTGCATTGGCAGGCAGACTCTCAACCACTGCACCACCAGGGAAGTCCCCAGTTCCTCTTTTAAAGGGCTTTCATCTGACTAAGTCAGGCCCACCCAGGATAATCTACCTTTAACTAACCAAAAATAAACTAATTTGGAACCTTAATTACATCTGCAAAAGCCCTTCACTTTTTCCATATTCTGTTGGTTAGAACTAAGTCACACTCAAGGGGAAAAAATTATACAGGATGTGGACACCAAGTGGCAGAGGTTATGAGGGTCATCTCATAGAATTTTGCCTACGGTAAGTTACTAAAGAAAAAATCAATTATAGACTTTAAATTCTACCACAATTTTTCCTAGGTTCTTCTGACAGGGCTACTTAACTTTATAGCAAAAGCCTAGGAAAACTTCTATTTTCTCTGTGGAGAGGTGCCAAGGCTGTCAGGGGTGGAAGTGACCAATGGCCAGAGGTTTCAGGAAGGTAACCGGGTCTGGAAGACTGCCGTCTCCCCTTGGACTGGATGCGTTCCCTTGAGTGAGGCACAGAGATTTGGGGAAGGGAAAGAACACCATTTCCCTGGGTCCATGGGCATGTGTCCCATCTCCTAGCCTTTGGGTTAGCAGGATTCAGGATTTGTGAACTTGGCCTGCAAAAGTCTATTTCTGCCGAACTCTAGTGAGCCTAGTGTATGGCCTGTAGGGTGAGTTGTCCTATAGTCCCTATAAAGGGCCATCCTGAGTCTTGGTGGGCTGGGCTGGGCAGGGTAAGGCAATATTGACCAGGTTCAAGGCTTCCAGAGGGTGGTGAGAGTTCCAGGGACCAGCGCTGGAGAGCACAAAGGTCCTTCCCAGTCCCAAGACCCTCCATAACCAAGGACTTGGCAGTAGCTGTGTACAGCCAAGAATGGCTGAGACTGAGGGTAAAGCACGTACGGTTCTTGCCACAAGTTATGATTCCTTCTGTCCAAGGGGCCTTCCAGTGAAGAGTGAACCTTAGAACCTGAAAGAGGGCTCAGCTCCAAGAACCAGAGGGAACTTGGGTTGTCTTGGGATGATCACTGTGAATTGAGATCTCACAGGGATGAACACCAGATGATGCAGACACTGATGCTTTGCTGTGCTGGGATGGTCAGGGACAGCCATGAGGCTCTCCACCATGCTGCTTTCTGGCCAAAGAGGGGCAGAGCCCAGGAAAGGGGAATTGTTAGCACAAGACCTAGGAAGGGGCAGCAGATGGGCAGCGCATCTCTTGCACTGAACAAGGAGGACAGTGTCTTGGTCCTGGTCAGAGAGTATAAATGTCCATACTGCGTGTGGCCCTGTAAGGGAGATGGTGCACGGGGCTGCCAGACTCAAGGACTCCAGCCTGTCTGCAGCTTGCTGCCAAGGGCACAAAACAGCTGAGTCTGACTTGACTGCCTGTGATCAGCATTCATGAGCATTTTTACTGGATTTCTTGTAGAAAATTAACACATAGTTATCTGGTCTGAACTTGTGCATCTGGAACAGCTCACTGGATTAGATGGAGGCTGAAGGAACTCCACAAGGGTAAAAGGACCAGCCCCGATACTGACCTCGTGAGACTGCATCTCAGTGTCCAGCCGTAACACACCCCTGGTGTCAGCCCCTTTCCTCCACTTCCCCTCCTCTCTGCAGCCACTCCTCGGACTTCCTCTCCCTCAACCTGCAGGCTGCTGCTGCAGACCCCTGCAGACCTCTGTAAAGAGATCACTCGGATGGGGCTGGAGCTAGAACACAGCTGGAACCTACACTGGAGATACAGCTGGGAGGGCACATGAGTTTCACTGTGAGCCAGGCATGGAAAGACCAAGGCTTGTCACTGGATGAGATAGAAGAAACAGAGACCTACTTCTGGACGGCAGGAGGCTGTCTGCTTTCCTGGAGGGACACACGGTGCCGAACAGACTTGGGGAGTTGCCTGTGTGTCTCGGAGGGCTACCTATGTGCATTGGAGGGATACTTGTGTTTATTCTACACTCGACCTGGGACTGTGGTCTGTACTGATTGCGTTGCACTCATAGCTTTCCAAGGTTGGCTGGCCAACACATCATCCTCAGCCTCTGCCTGCAAGTGAGTTGCCAACTCGCCCTTTATTGCCTGCCCAGCTGTTGTCAGCTTCGTCACCCAGGTCATTGCCCTTAACTCCTGGGCCTTCACCAGTTTCCCAAGGATAAATTGTTTGGACTACTTCTAGTCTGCTGCTGTGTACTAGCCTGCATTTTTGGAACTCTGATAAAGTTTCCAAACTGACTTACCTTTTTTTGCTCTATGACTCCTGCTTTGCATAATTGTTTGCTTCATCACCCACCATGCTGCATTTCTGGTAAACTGAAAGAAAAAGAAATTGTTAGAACTGAGCAACAGGGAAAACAACTTATTTTGAACCGATGCTTTCTGAGTGGAATGAGAGCCTGAGACTTGAGGCTGAAGGAGAGGCTGCCCAGCTATGCTGAACTTTTAAGCATTTCAACTGAGAAGCTCCGAAATTCTCTGATCTTAGTGAATTCCTATCTAATTTTGAAGAGATCCCCCGGGAGCCCCCACTCTGAGGGTGGTGATAGGTCACTAGAATCATTTAAATCTGTGTTTATAAGATTTATAAGTATTTATAAGTATTCAGTTTAAACTGAATACTTACAGTGAAAAGAAAGCTTTAAAAAAAAAATCCATAGCACACGGGGATGAGATATGACACCCAGTGAAAGAAATCATAGCTTAAGTTACCCTGAGTTATACTGTGTTTGGGAAATGCTCTGAACTCAATACTTATGCCACGTACTCTAAGACCAAAGTACGCAGATTTTTAAGTTATTATTATTCTCAGGAGTAAGCTTGCTGAATCACCACAGGCTTTTTGGTTTTTTAACTACCAATTTGCTGAATGTCACTGTCCATTTGGCTTGGAATTGCTCTAGGTCCACCCTAGAGCCCACCTTTTGAGCCTGTCACTTGGCAAAGTGCATTATTGGTGGTCCTTCCTGCTAAGTATAGAGCTTGGTAGCGATTTCAAATTAGTGGGGAATGACTGATTATTAGGGAAGTGTGGGAATCAATGTCTAACCATTTGGGGAACCATTGTTTGCAATAAATATGATGAACAACGAAGGGAAGCCTCTTGCACTGTTGGTGGGAATGTAAATTGATGCAGCCACTATGGAGAACAGTATGGAAGTTCCTTAAAAAACTAAAAATAGAACTACCATATGACTCAGCAATCCCACTACTGGGCATATACCCTGAGAAAACCATAATTCAAAAAGACACATGCACCCCAGTATTCATTGCAGCACTATTAACAATTGCCAGGACATGAAAGCAACCTAAATGTCTATCAACAGAGGAATGGATAAAGAAGATGTGGTACATATATACAATGGAATATTCCTCAGCCATAACAAGGAACGAAATTAGGTTATTTGTAGAGACGTGGATGGGCCTAGAGATTGTCATATTTAGTGAAGTAAGTCAGAAAGATAAAAACAAATATCGTATATTATCACATATATGTGGAATCTAGAAAAATGGTATAGGTGATCTTATTTGCAAAGCAGAAATAGAGACACAGACGTAGAGGACAAACGTATGAATACTAAGGGGGAAAGGGGTGGGTGGGATGAATTGGGAGAATGGGATTGATATATATAAACTATTGATGCTATGTATAAAATAGATAACTAATGAGAACCTATGGTATAGCTCAGGGAATTCTACTCAGTGCTCTGTGGTGACCTAAATGGGAAGGAAATCCAACAAAGAGGGGATATATGTACACGTATAGTTGATTCACTTTGCTGTACAGTAGAAACTAACACAACATTGTAAAGCAACCATACTCCAATAAAAATTAGTTTAAAAAAAGAATAAAAGCTGTTTAAAATAATTAAAAATGAGTTAATAGGCTTACCGTATAATAGTCTTACACATCAATAACAAAAACTGTAAGATCCTCTTGCAAGGGGAAAAGAATGATCAGACAATTCACAAGTTCTACTGTTATTTTTCTCTGGAAGTCACACCTATATTTGAATTTTTCTTGCACCAGCAAAAATGAAGCAAGAAACAAAGAACATAACATGGGAGTAGGAAGCCAGGTGGACATCAGACAGCTGATCAAAATGTTCACTGTCCAAAGGCTAGGTGTGATTTCCATCCTAGCTCACACAGCCTGTCTTCGACCTTTCTATTCCCAGATAACACTTTTTTCTTTTCTTGCCTAATACTACTCTTCTCTAATTGATAGCTTCCAATGGATCATATCTGTCTGAGGCGTTTTTCTTAAACCCTAAGGAGGATTTGATGTGTGTCCTCTATCTGGAGTATAGCCAGGAAACTTCCCAGTACTCTTTCAAAGAAATGAGACTGGAAGTGTGAAATCTAGTCCCATCCTGTTAGTTTAGCATTCATTGTGAGCAGACTGGACTCTTGCCCAGCTGAAAGAAGCTGACGTCATCTGCTTTCATTTGACCCTGAATTTCCCCTCTGATTGAGACATCAGTCCAACCTTCATTTCACAACACCCAGCAAATATTTTACTGAATGCCTTCAGTGATGGAGTTTCTACACTACAAGCAGAATGACAAGCAGAAAGACAAGAGGGAAGGGGTGCAAAGAAGAAGAAGAGGGAAGGGGGTAGCAAAGGTTACTCAGGTGGAGTTTGAGCTGGACCTTGAAGGATTAGGAGGGTTTTATCAGGCAGAGAAGACTAGAAGGGAAATTCCAGTAATGGAAGGGGGGAGGGGTATAAGAATATGAACAAAGGCAGGAAGTTTCATGAAGAGACATCAAAGATCACGAGAGGGATGGACCAACGTAAGAGAGACATTACCAAAGTAAAAATGAAGGAGTTGATGGTGCATTGGATTGGCTGGGTGCTGGAGGGATGCAGGGAGGTACATATAGGAAGGGGAAGATATGCTTATTGAGCCTTTGAAAATAACATTTAGAAAGAACATCTGCTACACAATTTGTGACTCTAATGAGACTTCTTTCCCCCAAACATACTAGATATTCATTTAAATATACTTCTTCGAAGTAGTTACTTTGAAAAACTAAATACACACTTATTCCAGTGGTGCTATTAGTGTTTGAAAAATCTTTAGAAATCCCCTTTGGGAATTGCCTTCAGAATTTGTTTATGAGCTACCAAAGAACATCAAGCAGTTTTATTACCTCACGGTTTTCTGTCTCTGTTTCTCTACATACGGTGAAAACATTATATATGCATATAAAACATGTATCATTAAAACTGAACCATTTGTACATTTCTTTAATTTTTTTATTGTAGTATAGTTGATTTGCAATGTTGTGTTAATTTCTACTGTACAGCAAAGTGATTCAGTTACATATACATTCTTTTTTTTAAAAAATTAATTTATTTTATTTATTTTTGGCTGCGTTGGGTCTCCGTTGCTGCGCAGGGGCTTTCTCTAGTTGCCGCGAGCGGGGGCGACTCTTCGTTGCGGTGCGCGGGCTTCTCATTGCAGTGGCTTCTATTGTTGTGGAGCACGGGCTCTAGGTGCACGGGCTTCAGTAGTTGTGGCTGGCGGGCTCTAGAGCACAGGCTCAGTAGTTGTAGCGCACAGGCTTAGTTGCTCTGCGGCATGTGGGATCTTCCCGGACTAGGGCTCGAACCCGTGTCCCCTGCATTGGCAGGCAGATTCTTAACCACTGCTCCACCAGGGAAGCCCTATACATTCTTTTTTAATATTCTTTTCCATTAAGGTTCATCACAGGATATTGAATATAGTTCCCTGTGCTATACAGTAGGACCTAGTTGTTTACCATTGTATATATAAAATATTTTGCATCTGCTAACCCCAACTTCCCACTCCATCCCTCCTCCACCCTCCCTCCCCCTTGGCAACCACAAATCTGTTCTCTATGGACATTTCTTTTACAAGCTAGAACATGTGGGGGGACTTCCCTGGAGGCCTAGGGGGCATGGGTTCAATCTCTGGTAGGGATCCCGCATGCCACTTGGCATGGCCAAAAAACAAAAACAAAAACACTAGAACATGTGGCAAGTGGCTTTTACCTATTTCCAAAAATTGAATACAATCTGAAAAACATTTCACTTATGGACTCAGAACACCCCCAAAAATTGTGCTTCAGGCTCTGACGGCAATCTTCAAAGGGGGATTCCAGCAGTATTGAGCCTCCACAGAATTGAAGTCATGTGGACCTCCACAAGTGACCTCCACAGGTGACTGTTGCCACAGGGACCTTGTCCCACGATTAGATACATTCTGGGGAATTTCTGTCATCGTGGCTGGACAAGTTGTCATATGACAGTTTATGGTCCATGTTGGCTTCCTATGCAGTCACTCATGATCAGAGACCCCCTTCCCCAAGTCCCCCGTGAAGACCTTGCCAAACCTGGGAAGAGAAGGGGGTTTCCTAAAACCATCGGACACTAAGACCACCTAATGGCAGAGTCTGAGGAGGACCGGACTTCAGCTCACTGTCCATTCTGGCTTCGTTTCACAAAAGCGGAGCCCTTTTGCAGAGGGAGGAAAGCCTTTCTGGTGACTGGAATGGGGAAATAAGGCTGCGGTGTTCCTCTAGGCACTGAATCCACTCTGGGGCAGACAGGACATGTCCCATCCACAACCACATTCCAGGGCAATGTTCTGGATCCAGAAAGAATGCAAAGCTTAGAGACAGCTGAACAGTATTCCTGGAAGGTACACACTGCAAACAGGCAGTTGTGATTCCTCAATAAATTGCCCAAAGGGCATGAGTGTGTGTGTATTGTACACGTGTGCATATTTATGTTGCCTGTCGTGTGTGCACACATGTGTTATTGTGTGATGCATGTGTGTATGGTATGTTCAAGTGGGGTGTGTATGGTACCTGTGTGCACATGTGTGTTGTCATGTGTGCACACGTGTGTATTGCATGTGTATATGCTATGTTCGTGTGGTGTGTGTGTATGGTACATGGCTGCATGTGTGTTGTCTGTTGTATGTGCACATGTCTGTATTGTGTGGTGTATGTGTGTATGATGTTCACATGGTGTGTGTGTGTGTGTGTGTGTGTGTGTGTGTGTGTGTGTGTGTGAAGGGCGCTGGGACGATCCTGACAGGAGTGAGTGACAGGAACTGCCATTGGTCATCCCTCTCCCTACATCTTCAGAGTCTGTGGGAACAGGTCAGTAGAGACAGGAGAAAAATTCTATCAGCTGAAGAACCAATACTTTTTCCCTTGGGAGGAATAATGATGTTTTCTCAATGACTACACAACTCTTTTCATACCAGAGTAGCAGCAAGTT
Source organism: Phocoena phocoena (assembly GCF_963924675.1). Classification (NCBI taxonomy): domain Eukaryota; kingdom Metazoa; phylum Chordata; class Mammalia; order Artiodactyla; family Phocoenidae; genus Phocoena; species Phocoena phocoena. The sequence goes on along the minus strand of NC_089224.1, from coordinate 93,959,699 downwards.
GTCTGTCATTTGTATTGCACATATTTTCCCACATTTGTCCTTTGTCTTTCAACTTTATTTATAGGGCTCTTGTCTGTTTTTGCCATTGGAAAGTTTTCACTGTTACATAGTTGAGGTTATTAATCTTTTGTTTGTGATCACCGGCTGTCATGACATGCTCAGATAGACTTTCCACCCACGATTATAAAAATATTCGTCTAGTCTCTCTCCTAGTTCTTAAGTTATTTTGGTTTTTACTTTAAAACATTTGCTGTATTTAGAATTTATTTTGTGTAATGAATGAAACAAGAACCTACATTTTATTTAAAACATTTCACACCAACCTGTATTTTTCTTTCACACTATTCACGACAGTTAAAATAGCACAATTATTTATGTGATTATCTTTTCCCAATCACCACTGATTTGAGATAGCACATATTTTTCATACAATACTTTGAAATATGCTTGTTTCTGCAAATATCATGTTGGGATTTTGACCAGAAAAGGGATTTTCTAGATTATTTTGGAAGAATTTATATTAGAATATTTCTGTGCACTCACAGGGGATGCCTTTTCACTTAGTCATATATTATCTTCTATTTCTTGGTAATTTTATCTTTTTTTCACATAATTCAAATTTATTTGTATAATTTTATGTTTTGTACTTTTAAAATGGATTAAATTTGGGTTATATTTCTTATACATTATAAGACTTTTGATTTTTGAATATTAATATATCATCAAAACCTTCTCAACTCTCTTTTACTCTTTTAATTTTCAGTAATTTTCTGCTGAATCTTAGGCTTTCTATTATCTGCAAATGATGATAATTTTGTCTTCTTCATTCCAATAGTTAAACCTCTTATTTTGTTCTTTTGTCTAATTGCAATGTCTATCACATAAAAGCAATGTCATATTATAGAAATTATAAGTCCTTAATCGCTAAGTTTGATATTGGCTTTTGGTATAAGATATGTTTTGATAGTAAGGAAATTATTCACCTAATCCCATTTTACAAAGAACATTTATCAAGAATGGACATTACATTTTATGAATGTTTTATTGAAATCTACCATGGGATTATATGCTTTTCCCCCTTTGGTCAACGTTAATATAAATTTTCAAACATTTAGCCACCTTTGCATTCTTGTAATACATAGTCATAGTCATGGTAAATTGTTATTTAAATCTGCCCCCAGATTCTATTTGTTAATATTGGGCTGGCCCAAAAATGCCTTTGGTTTTTAAGTAAAAATAAAAGACACATTTTTCATTTTCACCAAGAACTTTATTGAACAATGTATTCACCATTTAGTTCCACTACCTTCTGCCATCTTTCAAGCAACTTCATAATTCCATCTTCCCAAAGCTTTTTATCTTTTTGAGCAAAGAACTCTTCCACGTGTCTTTTACAGTCTTCCACGGAATTGAGATTTTTTCCATTAAGAGAATTTTGTAAAGACCAAATTAAATGGAAATCCGAAGGTGCAATGTCTGGTAAATACAGCGGGTGAATCAGAACTTCCCAGCCAAGCTGTAACAGTTTTTGCCTGGTCATCAAAGAAACATGGGGTCTTGCATTATCCTGATGGAAGATTATGTGTTTTCTGTTGACTAATTCCGACGCTTTTCATCGAGTAGCTGCTTTCAGTTGTGAGCAGTCCTTGTTGGAATTAATCATTTGGTTTTCCAGAAGGAGCTCATAATAGAGAACTCCCTTCCAGTCCCACCATATACACAACATCACCTTCTTTGCATCAAGACCGGCCTTTGGTGTGGTTGGTGGTGGTTTATTTCACTTGCCCTGCAATGTCTTTCCCTTCCACATTATTGTACAGTATCCACTTTTCTTGGCCCATCATAATTTGTTTTAAAACGGAACGTTTTTGTTACATTTCAGTAGAGAATCGCACGTGAAAATAAGGTCAAGAAGGTTTGTTTTGCTTAGCTTATGTGGCACCCAAACATCAAAGCGATGAAAAAAAACCAAGCTGGAGCAAATGGTTTTCAGCGCTTGATTTGGATATTTTGAGGATGTCGGCTATCTCCCGCGTGGTATAACGTTGATCGTTCTCAATTAATGTCTCAATTTGATTGCTATCAACTTCAACTGGTCTACCTGACTGTGGAGCATCATCCAGCGAGAAATCTCCAGCGCAAAACTTTGCAAACCACTTTTGACGTGTTCCGTCAGTCACAGCACCTTCTCCATACACTGCACAAATCTTTTTTTTGCGTTTTGGTTGTGTTTTTACCTTTCTTGAAATAATAAAGCATAATATGCCGAGAATGTTGCTTGTTTTCTTCCATCTTCAGTATTAAAATGGCTACACAAAAGTTCACCAATTTCGATAAGTCTTTTTTTAAATGCACGCTGATATGACGGCTGTCAGATACAATCTAACAAAACTGTTTTGAATGCAGTTAAAGACAGCTAACTGCTGTTAGACCATTTTACAGAAAAAAACTGAACGAACCTTTTAGTCAACCCAATACTTTATTTGAGAACTTTAAAAAAATCAATTTTGATATCTCTGGTTTTCTCTCCTGCGTTACCTATTCAAAGCAGCAGTACATTGGTATTTGTTAATTAGCAAGAATTCCTTCTTTCTCTGGCCGAGGACATTTAAAATATGCTACTTCCGCTATGTAGGTAGATAGTAATTGTGCATCTCTTCCCATCTAGTTTTCCAAATGTGTCAGCGTAGGATTATTCAATGTTCCCTGGGATTGTGAAGTAGTCCTTGCCTCTAGACACTGCCCCAATCTGATAGGAAATGATGACAGAGAAAAAATGATGTGCTTGGCAGGCAAGTATCTCTTGCAACACTGGGTCCCTTAGTAATCAATAATGGGCCAATGGGCCCCAGTGGGAGTGTTTCTTATTCTTCCAGCAGCTAATCCATGCCCTCAGGACTCATGCTGGTGGGAACCTTCAGAACTGACTCCACTTACAGTCAGTAACACCAGACTGTGGTCACGAGCTAGAAACTGCTGTCAGGTGATGCAAATCAGTTTGTTCCAAACGGCATTATAAAGGCTGTGTTCTTCAGGGTGTATAGTGTTGAGGCCTCTCCCAGCTACAGCCTACTTAAAGTATTAATACTTTTCCTTGCTTTTGGTTCATTTTCATTCCTGCTTGTGTTGGTGTAGGGTTTGGGGCTAACATGTACTTCTGCCATCATTTTTTTAAAAAAATAAATTTACTTATTTTATGTTTGGCTCCACTGGGTCTTCTTTGCTGTGCGCGGGCTTTTCTCTGGTTGCTGCGAGCGGGGGCTACTCTTCGTTGCTGCGCGTGGGCTTCTCATTGTGGTGGCTTCTCTTGTTGTGGAGCATGGGCTCTAGGCGCGCGGGCTTCAGTAGTTGTGGCACACGGGCTCTAGGCGCGCAGGCTCAGTAGTTGTGGCGCACGGGCTTCGTTGCTCCACGGCATGTGGGATCTTCCCAGGCCAGGGCTCGAACCTGTGTCCCTTGCATTGGCAGGCAGATTCTTAACCACTGCACCATCAGGGAAGCCCCTATATGGCTTTTTTAGCAGCTGAAAAAAAAATTTTTTTTAATCAAATAGAATTTTTAGCAATGAATCACATAAATATTTTTAGAAAAACCTTTCTTAGTAGATGGGTTAAACAGAATATTAAATACAGCTGAAGAGAAAATTAGCAAACCAGGAAGGCAAATCTAAAGTGCAGACAGAAAAAGATGTGTAAAATATAAAGAGGGATTGAGATACGGAGGTGGAATGTGAAGGTCTGAAATACATATAATCAGAATTTCAGAAGAAAGAATAAAGAGAATGGAGGAGAAGCAATATTTGAAAATTTTGAGATTTAGGTGTTTATAAAGTCCTAGGTATAACTGAATCACTTTGCTGTACACCTGAAACTAACATAAAGTTGTAAGTCTACTATACTCCAATATAAAATGAAAATTAATTTAAAAAAATAATAAAATGAAGTAAAGATGAGGGTCCCCGTATTTGGGAGTGTGAAAAACTATTAGAAAGGCCATGAATTGATGGAGGAATCTGGGACAGAAGGAAAGACTGTGAAAATAGTACTGAAATAATGAATGTCCCAAAGGGTAGTACCTGATGGCACTGAAGATGGGGCATTCGAGGTTCAAGGGAGTTTGGATTATGGAAATGGTGGTGGCAGTAGAGATTAAGGAGAAAGCAAGCATGAGCTGATATGCTGATGGGAGATGGTATGTCTCCAAGGGAATCTGGAAATTTTTAAAATAAACCTATAGTTTATACTCAGTGTATTTTTAGGTTTTCACTGGATATAGGGCACTAGGGTAACCAAGAGACAGGAGCAGGACTTCAGAAGGAGAGTAGTCCCAGCTGAGGAATCAGAGTGAAGATTCAGAATACTGCATGTCTAAATGAAACCACATGGCTTTTTTTTTTTTTTTCTGAAATCACCCTATTTATTAATTTACCTGCGTTATTTCTCGTATCACACCATGAGCCCCGAGGCAGAGCCCAGTTCGCCGCTTCATCTACTCACGTGATAGCACCTGACTGCGCTTGGCCCCAAATCCCAGAATACCCAAGGGACTGGAGTCTTGGGATTAGTTTAGTAAATATTTCCATTAAAAGGACAGGCAGGGGACTTCCCTGGTGGCGCAGTGCTTAAGAATCTGCCTGCCAATGCAGAAAACATGGGTTCGATCCCTGGTCTGGGAAGATCCCATATGCTGCAGAGCAACTAAGCCCGCAAGCCACAACTACTGAAGTCTGTGCACCACAACTACTGAGCCTGCACTCTAGAGCCTGTGAGCCACAACTACTGAGCCCACGTGCCACAACTACCGAAGCCCACGTGCCTAGAGCCCATGCTCCACAACAAGAGAAGCCACCGCAATGAAAATCCCGTGCACTGCAAGGAAGGATAGTCCCCGCTCGCAGTAACTAGAGAAAGCCCACATGCAGCAACCAAGACCAAATGCAACCAATAAATAAATGAATTTAAAAAAAAAGGACAGGCAGCTGGCAACTTCAGCCTCCTGCCCTGTCTACCCCGGTGGCCCCACCACGTGTCTTTTATTAAAGCCAAAACATTTCAGCTGTGTCTATATGAGCTTTACATAACAGATAGTGATGGGTATTTCTCTGGGTCTCTTAGTTTATAAATAGGATAAAGCTAGAGGGATGTTCACCATCTATTAAATGCTTATCTTGTGCTAGGCTTGGAGTTACGCACTTTGTGAACAATATATGCTGTGGGTATCTAAGTTATCATCGTCATAATTATCATTATCCCTATTTTAAAGATGATAAAACTGAGGTTTAGAAGCAGTTAAATCATTATCCAAGGTCACCTACCAGTACCTAGCAGAGTTGGAATTCTAACCCAGATCTTTGTACTGCAAATTTTTAAACTTGGGGACTTCCCTAGCAGTCCAGTGGTTAAGACTCGGTGCTTCCACTGCAGGGGGCATGGGTTCCATCCCTGGTCAGGGGACTAAGATCCTGCATGCCTCAGGTGCGGCAAAAATTAAAAAAAAAAAATCTTAAGCTTGGAAATTCTTTGTGTGCACACAATTACATAAAAGCAAAAATCTCTCATTATTAGAGGATTCTCTGGGTGAGAAACTCAATTTCCTGTTCTCTAGTTAAGAGATCACAAAAACACTGACCCCTGGAAATAAAATTCAAACACTAGCAAACATTTCTTTTTGTTTCTCAGCTGTCAGGGTGACACCTTAGTGTTCTATTTTTTCAAATTTCAATATGACTCATTTTGTTTCCCAGTAAATATGATTTTAGTTTTGGAAACTCTGATTTTAAGGTGGGTGTGAATATGTGTTTTTTCTAGGTGCTTGTGTTTCAAAACAATTTGTTGTACAGTTAATTTTTAAATGCCTCTTGGCAGCTGTTTTAAACAACATTCTAGCTGCTGAGTTGAAAAATAAATGAGTTTGCTTCCTAGGAAACTACAAAATGAATGACTCCTTTCTTGTTCTTGGTAATTAAATTCTCACATTCAACTCCATATCAGAAGTAGCTTCTCTTTCATTTCCTGTGATATTTAAACCTTTTTTTTTCCCTGCACAGTGACCAAAGCACCCCATTATGCAAACACTCTGATTCCTGCGCATGTTAAACCCCCCTTGGAAAACACCCCCATTCAAGGTATCAATAGCATTTTCTTTGAAGGACATTCTAAGTACACTGGCTTGCAGAGACTATATTCTGTCCCATGACACAGTCTTGGTCATCTGTCTCTAATATTTCTTCACACTAGACCTTGCCAAAGCTCACATGTCCCAGTTTCAGGAAACAGCATGACATTGTCAGCTGATTCCAAGGCCCCAGATTAGTGGTTCACAAGCTTTACTGAACATTGGAGTTATCTGGGAAGCTTTAAAGAAATACTGACACAAGTCTCACGTGACTGATTTAATCGGTCTGGAGTGCCACCTGGGCATTGAGATTTTATTTTTTAAGGGCCTCAGGTAATTAAACCGTGCGGCTGAGTTTGGAAACCACTGCCCGCAGCTCCAGGGTGCAGGGTTAGCCACAATCCTGTCTGGAACAGAATAAAAGGGAACAGACGAATGTTAGGTAAAACCACTCCTACTACCTTGGTTATCAGGAAGCAGAGTCCCTGTGATGCCTCCTTCCATCAGCTCCCTCCCCCAGTGTTGGTCCTCAGACTCGTACTTAACTTTATCATTGTTTTCACCAATAGGGAGGATATAGCTGATTTTATTTTATTGTATTTATGTATTCATTCATTCAGTCAGTCAGTCAGTCTTTTAATGGAGGGCTTAATGTTGAATTGAGACCACGGCCAACCTTAATGGCAATATACATTATACAGAGCCTAAAACTAAGTAACACCAGTTCCTGATAATCACATTATTTTAGTTCTTTTGGGAAGAAGTTTAGGGATGTTTATAACTCTATGGTAGAAGTGGATCCTCAGTCATCCGTTAGGCTCTTTCCACTGATTCCTTTATTCTGGGCCACAAACGTGCAAATCTTCCCTGGGCTTTAAAACATTTTCCTTTTTCCTGCTTTCCACTCAACCCACCGTACCACCTTCTTCCATCCTCCCACTGCTAAATTCTTCAAGAGTAATATCTATACTTTCCATTCTTTCCTGGACACCACCATAGCTAACTTCAATCTCCATATCTCCATGGAAACTGCACTCACAAAGGTGATCAGTGGTTTTGGGACCAAAGTCCAAATCCAGTAGCTTCTCACTCTTCATTTTGCCTAACCTATTATTTAACACCATTTAAAATTCTCTGAAGCAATGGTAATAAAAACAATATGTACTGGACATAAGAATCTATACATAGATCCGAGAAGCATAATTGAGTCCAGAAATAACCTTGAGTACTCGTGAGTAATTAACATAGGACAAAGGTGGCCTTTAAATTAAGTGAGGGGCTTCTCTGGTGGTGCAGTGGTTAAGAATCCACCTGCCAATGCAGGGGACACGGGTTCGAGCCCTGGTCCGGGAAGATCCCACATGCCGCAGAGCAGAGCCCATGCTCCACAACTACTGAGCCTGCGCTCTAGAGCCTGCAAGCCACAACTACTGAAGCCTGCGCTCTAGAGCCCGTGCTCCACAACAAGAGAAGCCACCGCAATGAGAAGCCCATGCACAACAACGAAGAGAAGGCCCCACTCGCCGCAACTAGAGAAAGCCTGTGCACAGCAACAAAGACCCAACACAGCCAAAGATAAACAAATAAAACAAATTAATTAAAAAACAACAACAACTATAGTCTCCACTTGCATTTAGTTGGCATTTGCGTCCGATTTCTTCATCCATCTCTTTACTATTCTGTGTCACTTTTAGGTTTTGGGTGTCATAGATCACATTTTAAATTCTACTTATGGTTTCCGCTAAGATTTTCGGAAGCAGTCATTAAGCTACAATTCCCTGTTTGTCAACGATGGGGTTTAAGGAGGGAAATGTGCTTTCCTTATTGAATATGAGGAATTTAGAAAACATCTGCTGCTCCCTGTTCTTGCCAGAGCACTTGAAACACTGTAAATCTGGGTGGATCCTGAATGTAGCAGTGGACCTTGTTTTTATACAAGTGGGTGTTTTGTATTAACCTATGAGATGGAAGGAGGCAGGAAATTAGGATATTTGGCCTCATGATCTCTCATTCCAGGGGGAACCATCTCTACTGCTGTCAATCTCATCTCTCACTGCCAACTGCGGTTCTGTCAAAGGAAGCAGGATGAGAGTTAGGAGCATGAGGTCTGGGGTCTCTCCACCAAGGTTTGCATCCTGAGTTCATCACTTACTAGTTGGATGGTCTTGGGTGATTAACTTAACACATTCAGCTTCCTAATCTGGAAAAAAAAAAAAAAAGGCTGACAACAGCAGAATTCTGAATTCCATGGGGTGGTTTTGAGGATTAAATTACATAATGCTGGCACATACTAAACGCTCATGAAATGTTAGCTGCTATTATTATTTTTATCATCATCATATGTAAAAGGGGATTGATAAGGGGATTGATGATCTTTAAAGATCATTCCTACCAGAGAGAGCTTGACAAAGTGGCATAATAATTGTTGCTCTCTCTTCGCCTAGAATTTTCTGCTCAGAGTTCTCCCACGGACCAGACACATGCTGGCCTGTAATGGGATACTCACAGATCTATTAATGAAGAGTAAATTTACTATCATGGAGCAGTAACTGAGACTTTCCTCAGGTCACTCATTTCTCTAACATAACTTAAGGGGCAAGTCCTCACTACCTTCAGAAAGAAAGTGTTCCACTCAGAGCCCTCTTTTCCTTAAACTCTCTTTAGCTCTTCTTCCCACTTCCTCTGAAGTCCCCACTGTTTTTAGTTCCCACTTCAGTTTTCTTGGAAAGCTCAACCTCATTGCAGGGGAGATTGAAGCCGTAGACTCCGGGATCTTCAAACATCACCTGGATGCTAGCGCCAGCATCCTCTGCTCACGCTTTGTCAGTTTCAAAGGGAGGACGGGGTCTAGCCTAGCAGTGCAGTAGATGGTGAGTTCTCCTCTTCTGGGTTACTTTTCCCTCCAACGATAGCTATGGCCGATTCAGTCTCAAAAGTTCGCTCAGCATCAAGCATATTTCATCATCCAGCTCAGGGGGTGAAAAAATTTTTAATAAAACAATCATATATTGAATTGTTACATATACTAGGATTTGAGCTAATTCCTTCTTTTCTATGTAGTTCTGTTAAATCTTGTATGTACCACTCTGATTTTATTCCTGTGGTTTTATAATATATTTTAGTAGACAACAGAGCTAGTTTCCCCTTCGGTGCTTTAATTTTTCAAAATTGTTTAGCGATTTGTGGCAGAATTTCATGTTGACTTCTCCTATCCCCATCCAAATCCTCTATCGCCTCTTCGTTAGAGGCTGGAGAAGTGAACACTCAAGGCCTCCACCCCCAACCTCCTTTGTTGCCCCAGTTTGACAGAGGATACAGTTCTAGCCAATTAGGCTGAAGTGAGGTCTACGAGGGGAGTTTCTGGGAAAGCTTTTATTTTACAGCAGAAAGGAGGGCTGTTGCCTCTCCTTTCTGCCTCTTCCTGCCTTGAAAGCAGATGTGTGGCAGCCATCTTGAACTTAAGAATCATTTTGTCAAGTTAAAAAAAAAAGTAAAGCCAGGGGAATTTATACAGCTCTATAACAGGGCTATATTATAAAATGTCCTTTCTCTAGAGCTGTGGGGGAAATTAGGCAAATATTGGCTCAGCTCCTGAGAGTGAGTTTCATTAATTCGTCCATTTAATAAGGCCTGGTTGAGTCTTTCCTGTTTGATGTATGTGAGCATAAAAAATGAGCTTATCGCCAAAGGTTGATGGGTGTACAGATAAGGAGCGAGAAATCAACCTGGATGATGGTTTGCACTTGACACAAGGACGTTCAAGTCTGAGCAGTAGACCCCTGCCTCCTGTGGGCTCTTTACAAGAGTGATTTCCCAGCAAACTGCTTGCATTTCCTGGACTTGGATGTCTACCGGATCCCTACCCTCTGAGATGACCCTTCCTATCTCAAATTGCCTTGCGCAGAGAACATTATTTTCCAGTAAGTCCGGATGTCTTACTGGGGAGCAGATGGCTGCAGGAACTGTGCTTGAAGCCAGTTCTGCTACCACAGGGGTCTGAGATAGGCCAAGGAGATGATGATGACATGGACACATGTGTGTTTGAAATCAGGAGGGAAGAGGCCACTTTAGGCTGGGGGATTGGAGACGATTTCAGAACTAAAGTGGCGTGTGACCTCTCCTTCTTGGAATTATGGCTAAAGTCCCACAGACCTTAAGCAATTCACCCGAAGTAGAAACAAAAACTTCTGTGGGGAAAGTGGAAATTGGATGGTGTTTGTTCTTTGTACCACAGATATCCTAGGACTTCCTGAAGTGGGCGGCTGGTAGGACCAGTGTTTGGTTCAAAGTGATTGCTAAGTTGCTTCCAAGCCAAGACCTTGAGTCATCTTCAGTGGAGCCTGGTGTCCTGGGGAAGTCCAAATCACATACTTCTCCTCTTTGTCACCAGGATCCTGACCTCCCTTCAGAGGTTTTCTGAGGGCACCTAAGACCAGTACCCACTAAGGTCTGGAGGGACAGCCTGATCTTTTAAGCTTGGAATGTAGAGGCCTGAACTTGCTCCTGGGCTAGAAAGCTCTGGTCCTAGACAGAATAATTTATTTAGGTATTCATCTTTGTTTCCTTTGTACCTTACTCAGCATTCCAGCAGGTGACCAACTCTCAGTGCTCCCTTGCCGCAGGGCCTAAAGAAGAAGCAGTCTGCAGGCCACCTCCCTTCCTGACTTTCTCCTTTGTCCTGAAGGATTGAGCATACAATGCTAGGAAGAGTGGCTTGAAGGATACAGTTCCTGGCTGTGAAAGAGCAAAGATTTTTCCCCAAGGGAAGAAATGGATGTCTGCAGTTTTTGTAAGTAATGGGCTCTGTGGCCCATCCTCCGTAGAACCCCAGGAAGATGACATTTCCATGTTAAGTATAGGAAGATCTTCCGGACTCTGGCTACCGAGGCTCTTGGCCCTGGCAAAGATTTCCATGGGGCAACTGGGTCACCCAACTTTAATGATCTGTGTAAGCTTGGTCTACAGGCAACTTGGTGGAAACCATGTAGAGAAGGGGTTGCACCATAGGTCAAAGTTGGCCAACATTTTTTATATTTTTAAATATTTGAAAACTATCAAAAGAAGAAGAATATTGTGACATATAAAAATGATATGAAATTCAAATTTCAGTGTCCATAATTAAAGTCTTATTGGAACACAACAAAGCTTATTCATTTACCTATTGTCTATGGCTCTTTTCCATCAACAGTGGCAAAGTTGAGTAGTTGTGACACAGTCCTGTCTGGCCTGCAAAACCTGAAATATTTACTCTCTGGTCCTTCACAGAACAAGTTGCTGGCCCCTGAGGCACACCTATGCCCAGAGATGCTCCTGAATGTTTTGCTTCACTTCATGACTCCTGGTCATTAGCTCTGGGAGTGGGGACGGAACTGGGACATGGGGAGGGAAGAGAACCTTCTCAATCTCTGAAATTTAATTTCCCGACAGCTGAATACAATAGGGCTCAGTGTCACCCCTACAGTAATTTTATGTAAAGTAGATAAACAGTATTATCTTTCTTGCACGTTCAGGTTTGTGTTACAAATTCATTCTTATCTCATAGGCCTTCCTGGCTTTTGTTTCACAGATCCTGTTTTGGAAGTAACACTCATAGGTCTCTTCCATCTCTGCACATGCAAATCCTACCATCAGATCGTAACTTAAATGTTCACCTTCCTCTCCATCCCTGGAAGTCTAACTTTGTTTATTCAGCTTGCAGGTCCACCTAATAACATTTTTCAGAACAAACATACTTTCAAATATCCTGATTGCTTTTCCTCAGACAGCTGGACCATTTCTCCCAAATTAAAGTTTTGTTGTGATTTCTCCATCCTGTAAATCCTCATTGGACTCTGATACACATGATCACATTCTGGTAATTTGTGTACATTTCTTGTGAGTTTCCTGAGTTCAGGGACTGAGTCTAAGCCGGCTAAGCCATCCTGGAAAAGAATTGGCTCAACCAAGTTCAAATTCTGGTTCCAAAGCTAGCTGTGTGACCACGAACATATCATTAACGTCTACGGGCCTCCGTTTCATCATCTGAAAACTTCCATTAATGCTCTCTGTGCCTAGAGATGTAAGAACTAAATGAGATAGTGCTTTGAAAGTGCTTTTTAGGAATCAGTTGCCCCAGTACCCTTTGCAGTCCAACCCAGAGCCTAGAGCACAGGAGGCCCCCAAAATTGCTGAAACTGTTTGTGGCAGTCACACTGGGAGCAAGATGAGACCCTGGCTTTGGAAACGAGCACTTTGCCCCAGCATTTCCTCTTTCTCCTGAGGGCTGTGACCAGTCCTGAGAAGCAGCAGCATTCCCTCCGACCCCCACCTTGGTCCTCACAGTTGCATCACCACCACATGATCATAGCCGTGGTGGAACCACCCAAGAGGAGAGGAGGGGAGAGTGTGAACTGGACCAGGTGAGACTGTAAATGCCAGGGTAAGAAGGAGGCCTGGAGGGGCTCCCAGCAGAGGAGGATGAGCAGAGCTGACAAACGCTACAGGCGGATGTGCAGCCACCCCTCAGCCCTTTCTGAATGCTCCAGCCTCAGGCAACCAGTCACCAGGGCCACAGCTGATAAGGTGACTTTACCAGAGGAGATGTAAAAATTCCCTCTCTGCTCCTGCTTGGCCCTGGCTTTCGTGTAATCTCCTTAGGAACGGAGCCAACTCTCCTGGAGAGGCCAAAGAAATCTCAGGATGTACATCCTTCAGAGACAAGATAATTCATGACTCAAAACCCTCCATATTCATTTATTTTAAATAACTGAGATAGTGTATGTACTTCCTCCTGCGAAACATGCTCTGTGCATTTAAAACTGAGCCCCCCTAAAACCGAGATCCTCTGCTGAGTTTATGAGAACCTCTCTATCCAAAAAGTTATTACCTTTCTTGTGCAACACCTGTTCCCCTCAAGATTGAGGAGTATCAAAAAAAGGGGTGGGGGGCTTCCCTGATGGCTCAGTGATTGAGAGTCCACCTGCCGATGCAGGGGACATGGGTTCGTGCCCCGGTCCGGGAGGATCCCACGTGCCGCGGAGTGGCTGGGCCCGTGAGCCATGGCCGCTGAGCCTGCGTGTTTGGAGCCTGTGCTCCGCAACGGGAGAGGCCACAACAGTGAGAGGCCCGCGTACCGCAAAAAAATAAAGGGGGGAATTGAAATAGAGCAGGACCCCTCAGGGCCCTCCTGGGTCCAAAAGTCTTTCTGTGTCCCCCGTTTCTTATTTGTAGGAAAAAGGCTTTCAGCCTCCTAGACCGTCCCTGAGTTCCAAAGGGCAGATTCAAACAGCTACTAATTAGAGGAGTGAGGGAATGCAGAAACAAAGGAAAGGCAGTCAAGAAACAATAGTGCAATTGCTGGGTCATATGGTAGCTCTATTTGTAGTTTTTTAAGGAACTTCCATACTGTTCTCCATAGTGGCTGTATCAATTTACATTCTCTTGCAGCAGTGCAAGAGGGTTCCCTTTTCTCCACACCCTCTTCAGCAATTATTGTTTGTAGATTTTTTGATGATGGCCATGCTGACTGGTGTGAGGTGATACCTCATTGTGGTTTTGATTTGCATTTCTCTAATAATTAGTGGTGTTGAGCATCCTTTCATGTGTTTGTTGACACTATTTACAATAGCCAGGACATGGAAGCAACCTAAGTGTCCATCAACAGATGAATGGATAAAGAAGATGTGGCAATGGAATATTAGCCATAAAAAGAAACAAAATTGAGTTATTTGTAGTGAGGTGGATGGAACTCGAGTCTTTCATACAGAGTGAAGTAAGTCAGAAGGAGAAAAACAAATACTGTATGCTAACACATACATATAGAATCTTCAAAAAAAAAAAAGTTCTGATGAACCTAGGGGCAGGACAGGAATAAAGACACAGACGTAGAGAATGGACTTGAGGACGTGGGGAAGGGGAAGGGGAAGCTGGGACGAAGTGAGAGAGTGGCATTGACATATGTACACTACCAAATGTAAAATAGATAGCTAGTGGGAAGCAGCCGCATAGCACAGGGAGATCAGCTCGGTGCTTTGTGACCACCTAGAGGGGTGGGATAGGGAGGGTGGGAGGGAGACGCAAGAGGGAGGGGATATGGGGATATATGTATACATATAGCTGATTCACTTTGTTATACAGCAGAAACTAACACACCATGTAAAGCAATTATACTCCAATAAAGATGTTATCTAAAAACAAACAAACAAACAAAAAAACAAAACAGAAAACAATAGTGCAGCATGAAGCAGGGTCCCAGTTTCTCCTCAAGGGGTCTATATACTAACAATCTGATACACATCTCTGAGTTCTTCTGTAAGAACTAAGGCCCCCACCCAAGTGAAGGATGGTAACTTTAGGCTGAGTACAAGCACGTGGACACCAGACTGGCTGGAACCAGAAGGCTGGTGACTGAGATTATTGGAACACCACTCTTACCTCCCCACCAACCAATCAGAGGAAGGTCACACACCCTGCAGACCTCCCCCCAGATTCTGCCTATAAAAACTCTTCCCCCAAAACTATTGGAGAGTTCAGGCTTTTTTTTAGCACGAGCCACCGGTTTTCCTTGCTTGGCACCTGCAATAAATTTTTCTCTGATCCAAACTCTGACTTTAGGTTTGTTTGGCCTTACTGTGCGCCGGGCACCTGAACTTGTATTCGACAACACACTTCCTTTGATCGCCTCCTTTGTAGGCTTAGATGGTCCACTTCTGTGAGCGCACTCCATCGAGGGATGTCCCCTCTGTCAGACGGGGTGGGAATCCAAGTTTGGGAGACGGGAATCCTGCTTTCTGGCTTCTTCTCTAATCCATCTTTTCCACTCTTTACTGTCTCTTTACACAATTCGAGCCTCTCACAGAGGGGCTTTGTCTGCCTGTAGGACAGCTGTGAGAGAGTCCCTGAGGGCGTGGTTGACAGTAACCAGACTAGCTCTGCACCAATTACTTGTCTAAGACCACACTCGGAAGTCCTTTTGATGGGAAGACAGGCCAGTCCTGGGAGGAGCCTTCTACCTGCTGTTTTCTGCTCCCCCATAGTCACGGCCAGGGATCTCCCTGCTTCTAGGTCTGTTTGACAGACTGTGGGTCTGGATCTTCTCTCCAGACTCTCACGGCTGGGGCACAACCGCTCTTGGAGGCTCTGTGTCCTGGCTCTGTCCTTTGCCTTCTGAGGGGCCATAATATGTGGTTATCCTGTCTACTGCATCTTAAATTTCTCTTCTCTGGGAGACTCCCATCAACATGAAAACATGCTCTTTTCTTTCATGCCCCCAAACAAAGGAAAAGCCCTGAAACAACCCTCCTTAGACCCCATGCTCCCCCTTTAGCTGCAACTCACTTTCTCTTCTCTCCATGATGGCAAAGCTTCTCGAGAATATTGATTACCCTTGCTGTCTCCACCTCCTGACCTCCGTTCCACCTGCAGCCCGCAGCGATCTGGTTTCTAGCTGAGGCATCTATTAGCACTGCTCTTGTGAAGCTGGCTTATTCAGTCCTCAGTTGATTTGATCTCTGTTGACTCCTTCGGTCTCCTTGAAACATGCTTTCCTTTGACCTCTGTGACATCTCACAGTCCTGGATTTTTCTCTTACGTCTCTGACCACTTTTTCTTAGTCTCCTTTATCAACAACGACTCCATCCAGTTTCTTTGGTTGGAGTTCCTCAGGGTTATGTCTTAGACCCACTTCTCATCCTAAACTCATTTCTCAAGAAATTGCATCCACTTCTTTGGCTTTAAATACCACGAGAGAGCTCACGTCTTACAGCAGAACAGCCCCACTGCAGTATCTGAGCTGTTGACTTTGATGTGGAAGGTCAGGTTGGGTCAGCAGAGGCCCAGAGAAGAGAGAAAAACTGGGGTTTCAATCCATAGAACCACTGAAGAAGCAACGCAGTGAAATATCTTTCCTTATCTGAGAAAGTCACTCACTGGGGGCAGTCAAGGTGGGCTAGACTGTGATGGGGCCGGTGAGCCTGGGAACCCTTGATTGGCCTGGGGCCTCTCAGCCAGATGGGCTAACCTTAGCTCTTAAAGATATATTATCTGTATGATTCCATTTCTATGAAATATCCAGAATAGGCAAATCCTATTCTGTAGAGACAGAAAGCAAATTGGTGGCTGCCAGGGTGTAGGGGGAGGGGAGACAGGGAGTGACGGCATAACGGGTATGAGATTTCCTTTTGGGGTGATAAAAGTGTTCTACCACTAGACAATGGTGATGGTTGCACGACAGTACGAATGTACTAAATGTCACTAACAGTAGAAAAAATATATATTTTGGATTGACCCCAGAAGAAGAACCACTTTAGCTGAACCAAACCACCTAGACCAGGGATGAATTCAAGCGCAGCTGTGACAAGTAGGTAAGGAACTGTACACTGGAACTGATTCTTCCACCAAAACGATTGAAAACGACAACTTGCCCTAAGATAGCGTATAGAATGTGCTAGTATAGCTGCTATAAGACAGCTAGGGGATTTCTAACCATATCAATTCACAGTGAACCACAGGTGTGTAGTATGACAGTAGGATATAGGTCTAAAGTTGAAAGATACACTTTTTTTCTTCCAAGTCTATATTTCTGTGACTATATGCTGAAGTCAGATCTGATGGTTCAGTGGAGCATTCTGGTAGCCTGATCTGAGGTTGGGGAAGGAAGCTGGTTTGAACTATTTAAGGCCTTAAGAGCTGGCAGGACTCTGTAACCATTTGGAGAAGTCTAGAATTATACCCTTGACAAGTGAAGTGAGTGAACACTGTCCCATGGTGGTCCTTTACTGATACTGTCTTATTGTATTTCTCACAACAACCCTATGAAGGGACACAGTGGACCCAAGATTTGAACCAAGTATATCTACCTCCAGAATCTATTAAATCCTTCTGAGCCTGTGAGCCTATTGGGTCCCCTGAGTCAGAAAATGAGGAATTGGCTGGGGGAGGGAGTTGCTGGTGCCCCAGTGGTTCTGCCTAAGGTTGCTGAGCCAGCTTCTATCATGGCATATCTCTTACTGTGCCTACAGGCTGTGTAGACCGGGAGACATGGCCTACACACTCATCTTGGCTGTGACCTTGACTTTTATCTACTCTGTTAACAAAATTTGAGAGAACTGTCACTGCTCAGTGAAACTTCTAGAGTTTGCTTGCTTGTCAATTTCCCCCTCGTACTTGCCATCCCCTCTTCATTTCCTGACTTGTAAACAATCAGGAGGAGAGCAGGTGACTGCCGGGTATTCTAACCAGATAACTCTGCCGTGCTCAGCACATCCTGTTATTGTGAATCTCAAGTCCTGCTTTGGCATCTACTATTTTCTCTCCTTTTTCTAGCCTGCAGTTAGGGAGTGATTGGATTTATAGAGATTGACATTAATATTTTTCACTGGGGGGATCAACATGGTGTACTTGGAAGATCGTGAGCCTTGGGACTGGTGTTGGATTCAAATTCCAGTTCTAATACTAAACCTCAGTTTCCCACTTTACCTGGAAATAAATAAAAATATTGAACTCAGAATCCTTTCTATTTATTTATTTTTAAAATTTCTTTTATCGAAGTATAGTTGATTTACAATGTTGGGTTAATTTCTGCTGGACAGCAAAGTGATTCAGTTATACATATTATATATATATTCTTTTTCATATTCTTTTCCATTATGGTTTATCAGAGGATATTGAACATAGTTCCCTGTGGTATACAGTAGGATCTTGTTTTTTGTCCATTCTATATATAATAGTTTGCATCCGCTAATCCCAAACTCCCAGTCCTTCCCCCACCTCTCTCCCACTTGGCAACCACAAGTCTGTTCTCTGTGTCTGTGAGTCTGTTTCTGTTTTGTAGATAGATTCATTTCTGTCATATTTTAAACTCCACATGTAAGGGATATCATATGGTATTTGTCTTTCTCTGTCTGACTTACTTCACTTAGTATGATAATCTCTAGGTCCATCCATGTTGTTGCAAATGGCATCATTTCATTCTTTTTTATGGCTGAGTAGTATTCCATTGTATACATGTACCACATCTTCTTTATCCATTCATCTGTCGATGGACATTTAGGTTGCTTCCATGTCCTGTGCTCCTATGAACATGGGGATACATATGCCTTTTCAGAATCCTTTTTGAGGGCTGCATGAAATAATGGAAAAGGACCTAGCTCTTTTCCTGACTTTTAGTAGGCACTCAAGAAATTCTATTTCTTTCCCTTCCCCAACCCCCCTCTCAAGTGTTTCAGTTTTAGCATTAAATCCAGACGAAGTCTTTGACCATGACACTGTCTCCATATGCTGTGGTGCTCAGAGTGAACAGGATGGGATAAGTCACTGAGAATGCGGGATTCAGGTGGACACAGCAGGGAGGCAGCCCCAGCCTCTCCCTCAGTGAGGGAAGCAGGGAGGCTGCAAGATTCTGAAGGACATTCTGCCTTTCCCCTCTTCTCTTCCAAAGCTCACTCCTGGCCCAGCATGCTCAGCCTGGGTCCCCACTGGCACAAGTTACTCTGCAGGCCTTGCCCCTCTTGAACCACGACTGGGAGTGGTGGGGCCCAGGCTTGGGAGAAATGATAAAATATGTGCTTTGTCTCTGGTGCAGCTAATATCCTGAATTTGGTCCTTTCTCTCCTTCGAGTTAGCTTTCCTCACAGTGTCCTTATCTCTCCTCTCCATCTTCCCCTCCACCCACATGTATCGCAAACCTCAGCTTCCAGAAGGTATGTGGGTCAGGCCACGTCCCTCCAGGGGCAGCCTCAGTCCTGCCATAACATATTACAACATGGTTGCCCAAGAAATGCCCAGCAGAGCAATGAAGAATGTCAGCTTGGTACTTGCATATTGGTACAATATTTCTCTGTCTCCTCCTTTCCTTCTTTCTATGTCAGCCACATAAACTAGAACACCCAGAATAATAATATCAGGTATCATATATTAAGCATATGATATGTTTTCAGAACTATTCTAAGTTTATTATTTACATGTATTTACTCACTAGCAATAACTCTATGAATTAAGAACGATTATTATTCCCATTTTACAAATAAAGAAATGGAGGCACAGAAAGGTTAAGTCACTCATCCAAGGTCATACAATTAGTGGTAAATCAAGAATCAAACCCTGGAAATTTAACTCTTACCTCTTGGGCTTTTAACATCATGCTATTGCAGAATAGGATATAACATGGCTTTTAGTGTTAAGGTCTGAAATTTGGGTCATGACTCAAAGGTCAATAGTTACTGGGATGCAATCAGTATCTTTTGGCTGAAACTTGTTATTTGCAAGTTTCTATAATCAGAGCATGTATGTTGAGATATACATTGGTGCAGCCATCTTTGGAAAATATAATTTGCCCTAACATCTCTGAGGATGTTATAAAAATTAAGATCTTTATAGAGAATATTAAAATTTATTCTACTAACAAAAAGTAAAGTTTAACCACAACATTTCCTTCTTACTCTGGGTTTCACTTACACCTTCAAAGCATCCCCTATCTAGCGGATGGAGGTGGCCCCAAAGCCATAGTCTCTATATACAGAGAAATTAAAAAGACTACATAAAAAGTTTCTGTTTCAAACTTACATATTCTTCCAGGTAAAGAATGTATTCTAATCCCTTAGCTGATACTTAAAAACCCAGAGGGGGGAAAATTAGTTTCAACCATAAGATGTAGAGAGAGAAGTCAAACGCTTTTGGGTGTCCCCATGTGTAGGGAGGTAGCAGTAGTGATGAGCATGACTGTTTTGTTTTCCCCACACTGTCCTGGATTCTGCTGGTCTGGACCTGCCCTCCCTGAATATGGCTGCCCCCATCTTCTGGCTATTACCGCCTGGCAGCCTGCCAAGAGCATTTCTGGTGACATTCCTGTGCAACCTACAAACTCTCATTATAGCACAGGCTCTGTGATGACATGGACCCGAGCAAAGATGGGGGCTCCAAAGTTTCTCCCCATTGAGATAACTGTGATTGAGCACATATCCTTGTTTTGTTTACTGGAGAAAGAGACTGATTAACAGGCAGGAATGTTGAAACACGAAACACTATCATTAGAAAAAAATCAGTTCTAGCCGCAAAGGTAGTGAAAGTCAGTTTGAAAGCATAATGCAACGTGGTTGAAAGAAGAATGCAATATTAGTCCATGATTATTGAGCACTTTGCACAGTGTATTTTATTTAATTTTCACAACAAGCCCTATAAACTGGGTGTTAAAATTATCTCCATTTTTAATACTACTCAGCCATAAAAAAGAATGAAATAATGTTATTTGCAGCAACATGGATGGACCTAGAGACGATCATACTAAGTAGGTCAGACAAAGACAAATACCATATGATATCACTTGTATGTGGAATCTAAAATATAATACAAATGAACTTATTTACAAAATAGAAACAGACTCACAGACATAGAAAACAAACTTATGGTTACCAAAGGGGAAAGGGGGTGGGAGAGGAATAAATTAGGCATTTGGGATTAGCAGATACAAACTACTATGTATAAAATAGATAAACAGGGCTTCCCTGGTGGCACAGTGGTTGAGAGTCCGCCTGCTGATGCAGGGGACGCGGGTTCGTGCCCCGGTCCGGGAAGATCCCACATGCCGCGGAGCGGCTGGGCCCGTGAGCCATGGCCACTGAGCCTGTGTGTCCAGAGCCTGTGCTCTGCAATGGGAGAGGCCACAACAGTGAGAGGCCCGTGTACCGAAAAAAAATAAATAAATAAAAATAAAAAATTCTGCTCCTTTCTTAGGATAAATCCCTGAAAATCACATTTCTGGACAAAATAAATGGATTTTTAAAGACTTTTAATTTATACTGTATAGTTTCTTCAGAAAATGTGTGTCAATTTATATTTTTATCTTTGATGAATAAGAGCAATTTCCTCATATGAACAGTGGCATTAGGCATTAAAATTATTTGGTATCTTTGTCAATGTAGTAAACAAAATGATAATCCTTGTTTTAATTTGCATTTCTTTGATAGCTCTAATCTTGAATATTTTTTTCCTCCCAAATTAATGACCATTTGTATAACTTCATTTATAAAGTATCTATTTAGGTACTTTATCCATTTTTCTGTTGGAATTTTCATTTTTTGGTTATAATTTGTAAGAAATCTTTGTATATAATATAATATGCACACATATATGTTTTTCAAACCACATTTGGTGTTTGAAAAAATATTTGTGTTGCAAATATTTTCCCAGTTTCATGTTTGCCTTTTATTTATGCTTTGTTATTGTTTTTATTGTTGTTGCTTTACAGCGATGTTTATGTAACTGTTAGCTTTATTACTCTTTTCCTTTGTGGTTTCTGATTTTTGTGCCATGCTTCTAAAGGCTTTGCATATGCCAAGATTATATGAATATTTGCCTGTATAAGCTACTATGATTTTTTTTTTACATTTAAATCTATATTTTATCTGAATGCATTTTGATGTAAAGCAAGGATCAATTATTTCCCCCTAAATATTTGCCCAGTTTATAGTTTTCCCCAAATGGTTAACCATATCAATTGTAGAATAATCCATCCTTTCAGTGATATGAAATGCACCTTTATCATGAACTTAAGCCACATCGTACTATGGTCTGTTTCAGGAATTTCCATCTCCAAGTGCAGCCTCTGATTTTGCTCTCATGACACCAGACTCAAGTCTTCTTTGCACTTGTCCTTAAAGAAGAATCCAATCCATTAATGATCAATGCTGATTTTACTAAATATTTTCTAGGAGAGACAGAGGAGTAGGTTTCCATCAAGTTCCAACGAACAAACAAATAAATAAGCCCCCAGTCCCACTTGGGCTGAGCTGCTCTATGCTTCCCCACTCAGGGTCTGAGTCCTGACAGGGTTTTCAGATATTTGTTTTCTAGGTAAAGGTCAGTTCTCCAGCTTTGCAGGCCCTCTTGCCCAAGGGCCTTGGTGATCAAGAAATGTGGGTGCTCGAGGGGAGGAATCAGGGTGTTGTGTTGCCCTTATTTACATCCTTGTGGGGTTACTGGGCCCTAGAGGTATGCTCCCCTCCTTGGCTGGGACAACTGGACCTTCTAACAATGATAGGTCTTCAAGTCCACAGCAGCGCACTGTCAGCTGCAGGCCAGTCTGGAGAGACCAAAGAAGACTGTTGCAGATGAAGGACTGTTGCTTATGAAAGGTGAATGTCACGACTGCTGTAGAACAGATTCCAGGCATCTGTTGTCCTATCTCATTGCCAAATGGACATCTCCCTGCACCACCATCATAACAAGTTTTGCTCTTTGTAAAATACTTCCACATACGCTATCTTATTTCCTCCTAAAAATGTTGTAAGTGGTGATCGTCTCCAATTTATAGAAACGATGATGTTGGAAGTTATATAACTTAGAAAAGGTGAAACTAGATCAGAAATTTAACTGGTAAGTCTGATGCAAAATTGTTTAACTTTCCCCCATGGAACATGTGTTATCCTTGCCTCACCCCCACCCCCATTTGCCTTCTCCTATAACAAAGTCTTTTATTGTTTTTTATAAATTTAGTTATTTTTGGCCACGTTGGGTCTTCGTTGCTGCACACGGGATTTCTCTAGCTGTGGCGAACCGGGGCTACTCTTCGTTGCGGTGCGAGAGTTTTTCATTGCGGTGGCTTCTCTCGTTGCAGAGCACAGGCTCTAGGCACGCGGGCTTCAGTAGTTGTGACACATGGGCTCAGCAGTGGTGGCTCGCGGGCTCTAGAGCACAGGCTCAGTAGCTGTGGCGCACGGGCTTAGTTGCTCCGTGTAATGTGGGATCTTCCTGGACCAGGGCTATGAACCTGTGTCCCCTGCATTGACAGGTGGATTCTCAACTACTGTGTCACCAGGGAAGCCTATAACAAATTCTTTAGTTCAGTGTTTTCCAGGTCAAATCCTGGACTCTGTGCCCTCTGGTCTCCAAGTTTTCCAAGCTTATTTTTCAGTTAGGCTTTCTGATCGGGCTAAAAGTGGGGCTGCAGTTTAGCTTGAAAAGAGACAAAGTCAAGGTTACTTGAAAGGAACAGGCATTGTGCCCTGAGGTTTGCAGTGTAAACTGAACTTCTTGCATTTTTAGATAGAAAAAGGGGTCAATGCTGTCCAGCCTGAATTGTAAACCAGTGGCCCTGTTCTAAGGGAATTTTCCTGCTTCAGGGCTGCTGAAGTGAGGAGTGAAGTTCTGGGGTGCACAGGGGGTGCAATGGGTGAAAAGGAGCTTGGCAGATGAGAGAATTGTCTGTTTCAGTGATATCTTCATATTCATTAGGACACAGCAGTTTATGGTATTCATTAATGATTTCGAAATCTTCATATCAGTAATTAAATCCTTTTAGACTCCAGATAAATGTAATTATTTGTGTTGCCTTGTTGTGTTTTTTTAATAACTAGATTTGTCAGAGATTCGTCTCATTGTTTTTTGTTTTCCCAAAGAAACAGCTCTTGGATTTACTTATCTGTTCTATCCAATTTTGTTTCCTAATTAATTAGTTTCTGCCTTTATCTTTATTCTTTTGATCTTCTTGATTTCTTTGGGGCAGATTTTATTTAAATCCCTGTCATTAAATGCTCACCCTTTATCATTATTCTTTGTTTAGTAATAAAAGCATTATTAAATGGAAGCATCCATTTATTTTTATAAGTTCTATTTTATAAATAGCTTGCAACAGTAAGTTGATGTTGGGGAGTGCTGAAGTCTTTTCTAGTTTCCAAATGGTGGATATTAAAAATCCAGATGGAGTGTTGATGACACTTGCCAATATTATCTACATCTGAAATTGCAGAAATGCATAAATCATTTTCACCCAGCCAATTTATACTTCCCCTTAGAGGTTTGTGCAGAGCTGTATATAAGAAATACTAGGGAATTCGCTGGTTATCCAGTGGTTGGGACTCCATGCTCCACTGCCACCCCCAGGTTCAATCCCTGGGTGGGGAATTAAGATCCCGCAAGCCGCGAGGTGTGGCCAAAAAAAGACAAACAAAAAAACCCACCACCACAACAAAATCACACACACTAATCAAATGGGAATCAAAGCACCTTTTTATTAATAGCTGAGACAGTTCATGTAATGTTCAGAGAAGCTCTGGAGAAGCTAGAAGGGGGTCAAGCCTAACAGAGGTCCTGCTCTAAATCTTGGGACCAAATATTCAGGCCTCCGGCTGCAAGAGCTGGCTGGACTCTGAGAGATGCCCTGATTATCGCCACCTAGACATCAGGGATCCCCAGGCACACAGAACTGGAAGAGAATGAGGAAGTGAGCAGAGATGCTGTAAAGCCACCTGACTTGGGGGAAGAGTGTGAGGCAGGAAGCAGGTGGACAGAGAAGCATGTGGCATGGGGAGAAGCAGCTAAATATTCCCTCCCTACATAGAGAGCTTATCTTTGTGTCATCGTTTTGTTATTCATGTCTACTTAATGCTTTGTGATCAGAGAATATGGTCCCAAAAAGTTCTGGACTCAGAAATTAATGAGGTTTCCTTGCTGGGCTCTTTCTCTGTACAACTGTTTCTTTGACATTTAAAAAGAAACGATTTTATATGCATTTCAATATGTCTACTAATCCAAGCTTATTATACGTATTAGTCAACACTTCAATAAATTTATTTCTTGTTCATTTGGTGATAGAGCAATAGGAAGTCACAAACATACTGCTACAATTGTGTATTTAGAAAATTACATGACAAACTTTAATATATCTTCATTCACCTTTTACCTCTTATTCATATAAAATGATTCTCTTTGTCTTGTTGAAGACTTAAGCCTTGGATTCCGCTTTTCTGCTTTCTTCTATAAGTATTGCAGGGCCTTCTTCTTCTTTTTCTAATTGAAGTAAAATTGACTTACAATATTATATTAGTTTTAGGTGTACAACATCGTGATTCAATATTTTTATACATTACAAAATGATCACCACCGTAAGTCTAGTTACCATCTGTCACTGTACAAAGATATTACAATATATTGACTGTTTTCCCCATGGGGTACATTACTTGCCAGACCTTTTTGCATTTGTTTGATGTATCTTTGCCTATGTTTTAAAATTTCCTAAGTATTTTGCCTTAACTGTGTCTTAATCTGAAACCTTTGTGCTATGTCTGTCACATTATTTTATATTTTTTTGATTTTAAAAAATATTTATTTGTGTTTTCATTCTTTTCTTCTCTCCCTCCTTCCCTCTCCCTTCCCTTCTTCCTACCTCCTCTTCCATTCCTTTCTCCTTCCTTCTTCCTTCCTTCCTTCCTTCCATCCTTCCTTCCTCCCTCCCTCCCTTTTTTCCTCCTCTCTCCCTCTCCTCCCACCTTTCACTAACTGTAAATATACACTTCAATAGTTTTTAGTAAGTTTGTAGAGCTGTGCAGCCCTGACCACAGTCCAGTTTTAGAACTTTCTTATCATCCCCAGGCAACCAACGATATGTTTTCTGTCTATAAATTTGCCTTTTCTGTGAAATTCACTCAAGTGAAATCGTACACTAGGCAGTCTTTTGTGTCTGGCTTTTTTTTCACTTAGCATAATGCTTTTGAAGTATTTTGTGTATCATTATTTCATTCCTTTGTTGCTGACTAGTATTCCATGATGTGGATATACCACATTTTTTCTTCCACTCACCAGTTGGTGGACCAGTTTGAGGCTATTATGAGTAACGCTTCTGTGAGTGTAATTCCCGTGTAATTATTGCTGTGAACATGTTTTCATTTTTCTTGGGTAGGTTCTCAGTAGTGAAATCTATGGTAAGATTTATGGTAAGTTTCTGTTTGACTTTATTTTTTGTTTGTAAAAATACAGGTAGAACAATAGATAATTTTTCCCAGCTATGTCTGGCCTTTCTATTCCTCTCCTTTTCCCTTTTTTTCCAAATCGAGAAAAGTATTCTTTATGTAGTTGAATATATCCGTACAGAGTTGTTGCTTTAATTTAGACTCTTTGGAGTGTGCGACCCAGTGCTTTAGTTTTAATTTAATTGAGATAATTCATATAACATAAAAGTCACCATTTTAAAGTGTACAGTTCCATGGTTTTTAGAATATTTACTACAATGTGCAACCATTGTACTACCTAATTCCAGAATATTTCCATCACCCCCCAAAAAGGCCCCCTACCTATTAGCCATCAGTCCCAATTCCTCTCTCAGCCCATCCCCTGAGAACTGCTTGTCTACTTTCTGTATGTATGGACTTGCCTATTCCAGAAATTTCATAAATATGGTATCATACAATATGTGGCCTTATATGTCTGGCTTCTGTCAGTTAGCCTAATACATTTGGCTTTTTTAAAAAACACCCTATATCACTTTGCATTCCCATCAGCAGACTATGAGTGTTCCAGTTTCTTTGGATAGTGTTGTTGTTTTTTGGGGTTTTTTGTTTTGTTTTGTTTTGTCTTCTGGCCACACCACACGGCTTGTGGGATTTTAGTTCCCTGACCAGGGGTCAAACCCAGGTCCTTGGCAGTGAGGGCCTGGAGGCCTAGCCCCTGGACCACCAAGGAAGTCCCTGGATAGTGTTTTATTGATGACCATTCTTGTTATCATTATGAAACTGAAACAGAAGTGATGTTGTCCTTCTGAGTTGTGTCCATATGGTGGGGAGTGTGAACAACGAGCTGGGGGAAGGAGACATCCTAAGTTGATGCTGACTTTGTTCTGGGCTTTCTGGAGACTCAGGAACACTGCAATCTCATTTCTTCAGGAAATGCTTCTTCCCACGTTCTGGGCTGAAGTGGGGAAAGAAATGGGACACTGGCTAATTTAGGACTTTTAAAAAGGCAATGTGAAATAACATCAAACACTCTCCAGGGTGCCTTTCTCTTATTTTTTTCCTCTTCTTTTTTCTTTTCTCCTTTCTTCCCTCCTTCCTTCCTCTCTCTCTTCCTCCCTCTCTCCCTTCCTCCCTTTCTCTTTTCCTCTTTCTTTCTTTTCCTTCCTTTCTTTCTCTCCCTTCCTTCCATCCTCCCACCTTCTCTCTTCCTTTCTTTCTCTTTCTTCCTTCTTTCTTTCTTTCATTCTTTCCTTCTTCCTTCCTTCCTTCCTTTTCTTTCTTTCTCTCTTTCTTTCTTTCTTCCTTCCTTCCTTCCTTCCTTTCTTTCTTTCTTCCTTCCTTCCATCCTTTCTTTCTTTCTTCCTTTCTTTCTCCCTTCCTTTCTTTCTTTCTTCCTTCTTTCTCTCTCTCTTTCTTTTTCTTTCTTTCTTTCTTCCTTCTTTCTTCTTTCTGTCTTTCTTTCTTTCTTATTCTTTCTCTTTTCTTTCTTTCTCTTTCTTTCTTTTTCTTTCTTTCTTTCTTTTTTTCTTCTTTCTTTCTTCCTTTCTTTCTCTCTCTTTCTTTTTCTTTCTTTCTCTTTCTTTCTTTCTTCCTTCTTTCTTCTTTCTGTCTTTCTTTCTTTCTTATTCTTTCTTTCTTTTCTTTCTTTCTCTTTCTTTCTTTTTCTTTCTTTCTTTCTTTTCTTTCTTTCTTTTCTTTCTCTTTCTTTCTTTTTCTTTCTTTCTTCCTTTCTTTCTCTCTCTCTTTCTTTTTCTTTCTTTCTCTTTCTTTCTTTCTTCCTTCTTTCTTCTTTCTGTCTTTCTTTCTTATTCTTTCTTTCTTTTCTTTCTTTCTCTTTCTTTTTTTCTTTCTTTCTTTTTTCTTTCTTTCTTTCTTTCTTTCTCTTTCTTTCTTTCTTCTTTCTTTCTTTCTTCCTTTCTTCCTTCCTTCCTTCCTTCCTTCCTTTCTTTCTTTCTTTCTTTCTTTCTTTCTTTCTTTCTTTCTTTCTTTCCTTTCTTTCTTTCTTTCTTTCTTTCTTTCCTTTTTCTTTCTTTCCTCCTGGAAGGAATGAATGGTGTTTCCAACTAAGTTTGCCAAAGTGACTTACTTGATTATAAGAACTAGTCTGAAGGCAGAACACCTGCAATTCTGAGAACCGCAGCTCACCCCTGCTTCACGGCTGTGGTGGAACCAGTCCTGCCACGCACACCTCAGGAGAATTGAGGCAGCACACTGTTGCTAGAAGAATTCTGAGTTAGCAGTTGGATTTGGTTTGGGGGCTGGTTTCTTTGGGCACCTTGGGAAGTTACTTCACTCAATGTCATTGCTGCTAAAGTAAGTTATGATAGGTGCTGGAAGAACAAATATAACACATCAGAGGGAGGAAGGGTATTAAAACTGTGGTTTGTTACAGGAAAACAGAAAAACAAACAAAAAAATATTATGCCAAAATTTATTTCTTAAGTCGTCTGTTTGGGGCCCTAGAGCACAGACAATTTGGATGGGTTTCCTTACAGGTTGAAAGAACAAATATCTCTGATGCAAAAACACATGTGTCAATATCCCTTCTCCCAGTGACAAAACTCACATCCCTTTCTCAGCTCTAGGCCATTGCCTATCAGCTATTGAGGGTGTGTTTCCAGAGGATGGTCCAGGGCTGGCCCTTCTTCTATCAGTTTCCCTTTCTTACATATTCTGTAGGCTTGGGCAGACAAAGCAGTTTGAGAATAGGCTCAATAACACAATGCAAATAACAATACATGGGTTCAAATTAATTATTCAGAAGGCTACTTTCTCAGTGAAAGAAGGAGGTTTGCCCTGTCTCTAATTACTGTATTTTAAATTCAAATCAACTCCCATGTGTTTGGGTAAATTTATATATGCATTTTGAAAGTTTGCATCTCTCCAGGAATTTTATGGGGACTTTCCCCCTAATCATCATACATAATGATTTGCAGAAACATTTATATATGTGTGAGGAAAAAAAGATCAGCTTTAAAGTTCTAAGTTGGGCAATTTTTAATTGTGTTCTGATGGCTTGCTGTCTTGAACATCAATACTTTAACATCTCCCAAGTCATCTGTTTCAGGGATTCATATCATTAAAGGTGGCTAATGGCATCTTGTTCAATTTCTATTTCTTTAATCGATATTCTTCTCTGTGGCTAATGGTATCTGGCTTGATTTTTTTTTTTCAAAATTTCCACTTTATTTTTATTTATTTATTTATTTTCACAGTATGCGGGCCTCTCACTGTTGTGGCCTCTCCCGTTGCGGAGCACAGGCTCCGGACGCGCAGGCTCAGTGGCCATGGCTCACGGGCCCAGCCGCTCTGTGGCATATGGGATCTTCCCAAACCAGGGCACGAACCTGTGTCCCCTGCATTGGCAGGCGGACTCTCAACCACTGCACCACCAGGGAAGCCCCTCTGGCTTGATTTTTATTTTTTAAATCTGTATTCTTTCCTGCAATATGGAACATTTGAGAGCTTTTAGGAGCACATGGAGTGAACATTCACAATGTTTAGTGGAAATCAGATGAATGCTCTGGTGAGTGGATTGTCTAAAGGGTTTATTACTTGGTTAAACAGCTGTTTTTATTATTTATCACCTGTATTATTTGACTTATCCTCACAAATGATTGCTGATTAAAGGCAAAGTGGGGACTTCCCTGGTGGCACAGTAGTTAAGAATCCGCCTGCCAATGCAGGGGACACAGGTTGGAGCCTTGGTCCAGGAAGATCCCACATGCTTCAGAGCAACTAAGCCCGTGCACCACAACAACTGAGACTGCACTCTGGAGCCCGTGAACCACAACTACCGAGCCCACGTGCCATACCTACCAAAGCCTGCATGCCTAGAGCCCGTGCTCTGCAAGAAAAGAAGCCACCTCAATGAGAAGACTGCACACCGCAACGAAGAGTAGCCCGCGCTTGCCGCAACTAGAGAAAGCCGATGCGCAGCAACGAAGACCCAATACAGCCAAAAGAAAAGAAAAGGTAAAGCATAAGAGGCCCTGACATTGAAATATATGCCACAAACTAGTGAAGCATATAAAATAATAATTCTGCAAATTTGCCTCAAACTGATCTTCATCCTATCATGTAGTATTCACCCAATCCAAATTCTCATATAACATAACAAAGAGTCCCTTGTACTTGAAAAATTAAGACATAAAAAAAAAAAAATAGTGACATTCATGTCCCATTTACCTTTTTTATTTATTGGGAATAAAGAGTATCTACACCTAGATTGTTTTATATTCAGAGAAAGTTTCCAGTTAGCTGCCTGGAACTTTCTTTCAACTTGTTATCCAGAAATAAAATGCAAAAATTAAAACAGTAAACCCATGGATTATTTATTTATTTATTTATTTATTTATTTATTTATTTATGGCTGTGTTGGGTCTTTGTTGCTGCGCATGGGCTTTCTCTAGTTGCGGCAAGTGGGGGCTACTCTTCGTTATGGTGCGGGGGCTTCGTTGTGGTGCACTCTAGCTGTGTGGGCTTTAGTAGTTGTGGCACGTAGGCTCAGTAGTTGTGACTCACAGGCTTAGTTGCTCTGCGGCATGTGGGATCTTCCCAGACCAGGGCTCAAACCTGTGTCCCTTGCATTGGCAGGCAGATTCTTAACCACTGCGCCACCAGGTAAGTCTCAACCATGGGTTTTTTTTTTTTTTTTTTTTTTGTGGTACGCGGGCCTCTCACTGTTGTGGCCTCTCCTGTTGTGGAGCACAGCCTCCGGACGTGCAGGCTCAGCGGCCATGGCTCACAGGCCCAGCCGCTCCGCGGCATGTGGGATCTTCCCGGACCGGGGCACGAACCCGCGTCCCCTGCATTGGCAGGCAGACTCTCAACTACTGCGCCACCAGGGAAGCCCTCAACCATGGGTTTTTAATGTTCAAAAATTTTTTAAATGTCAAACAGTTATGAAAATGGTTTTTTTTCTATTTTTGATGGCACATGCACCCTTGTGAAAACCTACATTTTTCATTGTAGTATATGCTTTATCCCCAAACCAAACTCAACATAACATGTCATTTAAATTTTTTGTTTAAAATTAGTGTTTTTCACATAATTAATTTAAAGAAAATTAGACTGTGCCATTTGTTAGATAAGAAAAAGTAGAGTTTTGCCTTTATATTGATATAGTATGAAAATTATCAGAGTACCTTAAAATGAGCTTACAGTATACTGATATTGATCTAAAATAAAATATTTTAAAATTGAAATTGTTTCTTTATTATATACTATACAAAAATGATGAGTTTTTTAACTCCTAAGAAATGGGACAAATATATGAGTAATTAATAGAATGCATTAAATGAAATTTATAACTTTACAACCATATATGTAAAGCTATAAATATACATGAAACTACATAGATATGTAGATAGAAAGATATAGACCTAAAGGAAATACTTTTGACTGGAAATCACTTCTGAATATGTATTTTATGTTTGATGGGGGAAAATGGAACAGAAGGGGAGGTGAGTGAAATACTGGCAGAAAAAATCCTAAGTTATATCACAAAACCATTAGTCCACATGTCTCCTTTCAGAAAATTTACCTCTTTTCCAGGTGGTTCCCCCAACTTCCCTAAGAGTTTGGGACATGATCCTCTGTCCCAAATCCCCCACTCTTTTTTTCCAAGAATATCTCTTATTTGAGAAGTTAAGAGTTTGGTGGTAGGTAATAACTTCTTCAGACCTTTCAAGGGTCAAGAGAGTAGGCCTGAATATTGGTTCGTTTTCCGTCTGTCTCACACTAGCTTTTTCTTTCTTCCGTCACCTTCCAGAGGCTGAGTCACATGAGCAAGCAGGCCAAATGTTCTCAGAGTCAGACAAGCCACTAATATGCGTTGCATAACCAGAAAGTAAACAGCTGTGTTTGACGTACAGGCAAGAGTGTCCAACGTTGGCATAGAACTTGGGCTGGTTCCCTGACATGAATCTCTTCACGTACTTCTTGACTCTCAGATTGATTTTTCCTTCCCCAGTCTCTGGGTTCTACAATTTGGGAGTTAGTTTCCTGCTTACATTTGCTTAGAATAAATAGCTGTTCACAAAGCACTCAGTATGCAAGTATCTAGTTCATCCCTTAATCCACAGTCTTGTGTCAGTCCCCAGACATCTGGTACAAGAGAGGAAACAGCTGCCACCTCAATCTAGGTTCTGTGAGATCAGAGTCCATCATTTCGGTTCCTCTCTGGTTTCCTGAGACAGCCTTCTCCATGCTTCTACTACCAAGTATGCCTCAACTTTTGCATGGCTAGCTCTAAGCTCTCTTTATGGGTGCAGTGAACCTTGAGTTGTTAACTGTTCCTATAAGCAATGCAAAAAGAAGAATTGTTCCTAAAAGCAATTCAGTTTCCTAAGGTCTTAGAAACATGTCCCTTTCAAAACTGATCAGTACTTTCTAAAACTTTGCTAAGAAGTTTCATCTTTTCTAATCCACAGTCTTGCTGCATGTATCATGGTCCCCTGCTAGTGAAAAATCATGAAAGTGTCAATTTGGTGTAGTACTGAGGTCCCTTTGCCTTGCTAGCTGGCTCTTGGAGGGCCCATGAAAGAATGCCTTTATCTAGCTACTTGGAAGGTGTATTATAGTCAAGGAGAGAAATAAAGAAGGACTCAAGAAAGGGAACATGATGCAAGCACTGAAAATCACTTAGCATATACAATAAGGACACATAGTTCCACAGTGACTGCAAAAGCCAAAGATTATTCTTGGAATTGATTGTTTGGTTAAACATGTATGACAATAACCTGAGTATAGAACCTATACTTGCCTATTTTACGTTTTTATATTATAATCTCTATGCTAAACTGTAGGGTCTGTGAGAGAAGAGATTTTTATTTCTCTATCATTGTGTCATCTGTGTCCTATACATGCTAGGTTCTCAGTAACCAAAATTGGACAGTGAGGAAAAAAACATGTGGGCTAGTCAAAACTTTAAAAACTTTTTCATCATGCAGAGAAATAAATGTAAATACTAATAGAATTATAAACATTGATTTATTTTCCAAAACACTATCAAAATTCTGTCATAAAACTTTAAGCTAAATATCCAAAGATAGAAAACAAAGAAAAGAAAGAGCATAAGAAAGAATGCAAAACACAAAATTTGAGATGAGAAACCAAATTTATCAGTCATAAAAATAAATGTAAATGAGTGAAATTGTCCTATTAAAAGACTTCCATATTAATTTTAAAGGCCTGTTGTTTATTTATGTTTAATGTCTGATAAATAAATTTTATTTTTATAAAATAGGCCATTCAAAAATAGCTATTGTTATAACATCAGAAGCCATGAACATAGTCAAAGAGTTTTGGAGGTGTTGAAATTTTAAAATATCTATGAGTAACACAATCATTTAAGTTACAACCAAAACAGATTGAAAGTATGAGGATAGAAATGTATCACAGTCATGTACTTTTGGAAATACTACCTTCACCTCTAAGCACCTTTTGGGTGATAACTATTTTATATGCACCAGAAATTCATAATAAATATTAAATTACCCCCAAAGACACAGATGAAACATTAACACAAGTATAAAAGCAATTTTATGTAAGATTAAAAACCTATTTTAAAATGCTTCCAAATATGCAGAGCTATAGACTAATGCACTGTACCCTCTGAGTTGAGGGTAGAAATATAAGTAGGGGTAGGGTCATGAAAGAACTTATAAATAAACTATGTTAGATTTTTCTTAAATGCAATGGGAGCTATGTAAAAGTTTTAAGTACAGGGAAAGGCATAATTAGATTTGCCATTTAGAAGGATCACTCTATTAGTCACAGCAAGAATGAAGGAGCTTGGGACTTCCCTCGTGGTCCAGTGGTTAAGAATCTGCCTTCCAATGCAGGGGACGTGGGTTCGATCCCTGGTCGGGGAACTAAGATCCCACACACAGGGGGTAACTAAGCCCATGGGCCACAACAACTGAGCCTGGGTGCTCTAGAGCCCATGAGCCACAATTAGAGAGGAGCCCACATGCTGCAGCAAGGATCCTGTGTGTCGCAACTAAGACCCAACAGAGTCAAATAAATAAATAAAATTTTAAAAAGAAAGAAAAAGAATGAAGGAGCTCTAGAAGTACCATAGAAGCCAGTTAAGAAGCTAAGACAAGCATCAAGGAGAGAAAAAAGGCAGCCTTCTGAAGGTGACAGCACTGGAGAAGTAGAGAGGTAAATACATTTGAGAGGTATTTAGAAGGTAGAATGGATAAGACTTGGAGATTGATTGCGTGGGTGAACATGGCAGAGTGTATTTCCAAAGATGGCTACAATAATATTTCCCATCCAGATCAAGAGATGGAGGCTTTCTCCCCACTCTTAACTCTGGGTGAGCCCTGAGACTAGTCCCTCTAACCAGTAGAACATGCATGAAGTAACACTGTGTCATTTCCAGTGCTCAACCAGCCTGGTATCTTCCACTTCCTGTCTCTTAGAACCTCCAGGTAAGAAGTGTGACTACCCAGAGAACAAGCTGTGAGAAGCCCAAGGCCTTGGAGAGGCCCTGGAGGGTGATGTGGCATGTGAAGAGAAAGAGTTAGAGGAGTACTGACGTGTCCCACACTGTGAGTGAAGAAGACATCTTGAAAGTAGATCACCCACCCCAGATATCCCAGGTGATACCACATAGCTCATAGCCAAGCCCTTCATGAATTCCTGACCCACAAAATCATGGTCAAATAAATTGCTGTTTTTAGCCCCTGTGCTTTGAGAGTCATTTGTTATGCAACAATGGATAACCAGAACAGTGAGGGAGAGGGAAAAGCATAATAGGAACTCCAGGTTTATGAATTTTGTGATGATGCCTTTTTTGGAGATGGAAGATGGTTGGGAAGATGAAGAATTCAGCTGATTTCAATTCATCAACGAGAAACCGTTGTAGAGTTCCCATAGATACATAAATAGTTGGTACAGTGTGCAGGGTGAGACTAGAACAACACAGAATCTCTCCAGGAAACCAACATTTCAGGGAGAGGAAAAGGAAGAGCTTGGTAAGAAGGTCATGAAGGAGAAGGAGAAGCCAGATGCCAGACGAGTGGAGATTCAGAAACCAAGGTCAGAAAAGGGTCTCAAGAAAGAAAGAAAGGTGAATAATGTCACAGGCTGAAGAGAATTTAAGTCTTATATGGGCCCAAAGTGCCCAATGGATTAGCAAGAGGAGCTTAGGGAAGTGATAGGAGAGAAAAGTAGACTGCAGTTCCTTCAGGAATGGGAGGGAGGTAAGGACACGAGACAGGGAGTGCAGACACTATTTAAGACCAATTTGACTACAGAAGAGGAAAAAAAAGGGGGATAAGTCTTGAAAATGACAGAGGTTGATTGAATGATGCTTTTCTTTTTTTTCTTAAGATGAGGGAGACAAACCTTTTTCCTTTAACAAAAAGAATACTTGTGACAGTTTTGTCTGCCATTGTTCAACTGTCCTCTGGCTTCTTGTACTGCTGAGAGAGGTCCTAACGTCTCCAGCCCTAAGCCTTCCTTGGGTAGGAATCATTTTGCTTCTTCTTGGCTTCCCTCTGCAGCCTCCCCACCTTCCTGTTGTCTCTGATCTTTTCTGTCTGCTTTCCATTTTAAAAAATAGTACTGTATAGCATAGGGAACTATACTCAATATTTTGTAATAACCTATAAGGGAAAAGCACCTGAAAAAAATATATATAATTGACTCACTTTTCTGTACAATTGAAACTAACACAACATTGTACATGAATTATACTTTAATTTCTAAAAAATTGAAAAACAAAGACAGCTGCTAAAGTGTAATCTGAGAAAGAATATATATATGTATATATATATATATATATATATATACTGAATCACTGTGCTATACATCTGAAACTAACACATTGTAAATCACCTATACCTCAATAAAAAATTAATTAATTACTTTTAAAAAAGGTTATACAATTTTTAAAAAGTAGTACTGACTCTAAGTCTACTGTTATTTCCTCCACAATTCTCTTTGTTTTTGTTGGTTTATGCCTTTTGAAGAACGTTCCTTTCACTGTCATTTTAGGAGGGTTTTAATGAAGAGAGATAAATATGTGTTCCATTTGCCTTTTTTCATTGGAATCCTTTGCCCGTGGAATACTAACAACACCTCCTATTTGGCCGGGAAGAAAATAATCATACATTCTTCAAAGCAAAAATCTTATAGGTCAGGTTGTCCAACAGCAATGGAAAAGGAGAAATGAAAATAGGGGTATGAGACATGGTGGATTTTGCCATCAGGTTTAATGTGACTCAGCTGTGACCCGGAAATGAGGTGCAGTGGTTTTGGTGTGAACCAGGGATTTCTTTTCCTCAGAGTCATGTGCCACTGGCAGCTGACAAATGGCAACGGTCAATGTGGGGACAGTTGGTGGCAATGAGGAAGCAGGCTTGAGCCAGATAGGCCTTCCTTCCTGGTCTTGTGTCATCCCCTCCCTGAGCTGGAGAGCCTAGCCAACCTCAGACTGGGATGGCATCCTTCTTGCTGAGCATGAGATCCTCAGGACTTCCTAGACAGCCTTAGGAAGACTGAAGTCCAACCGGGAGGAGGTAGGGACTAAGGGGGCAATGTAGGAAGAAGATGGGGGTGAGAAGCGGATAGGAGATGGGTGATGGCAGCTGGAGTTTGCCTCTCTTGTGCTTGAGGCTGAAAGGCCTGATTAGAAATGACATCTCTCAAGTATCCTAAAAGTTGGCAGAAACAATTTTAGGGTCAGAACTGCCTGAGTATTCTGAGGGTTTCTGGCCTCCACTCCAGAAGGTGGAAAGGCTGTAGTAAAGTTTGCAAAGGGACAGGGAGACATTATTCTGAGCAGGGCCTTTTTCATGTGCTGTGTAGGTGAGCGCTTCTGCTCTGTCTTCCATTGTGAAGGGACTTGAGTTTGTATAGATAAGGGATTCATTGCTGCTGGACAGAGAAGCCTCAGTTATATATATATGTACACACATGCACACACACACATATATACATATATATATTCTCTTTAAGATTCTTTTCCATTATAGGTTATTACAATATATTGAATATAGTTCCCTGTGCTATAGAGTAGGTCCTTGTTGTTTACCTATTTTATATATAGTAGTGTGTATATGTTAATCCCAAACTCCTAATTTATCTCTCCCCCCACCCACTATCCCCTCTGGTAACCATAAGTTTGTTTTCTATGTCTTGGCAGTCTTACTTTTAAAGGCTCAGTCCCACAAAATCTTGATGGGAATTATAAATTAAATCCCTTCTAATACAATAGAGATGCAAGTTAAAGATTGGGCTTCCTTTAAAAAGTTCTTTTAGCATGTGGAGTCTGCTTCTTTGAATATGACTTCATACCTCCTTTGATTTGAGATTCATAAATGTTGGCTGTGTTTTCCCAGAACTCCTGTCATGGGGATATTAGTCAGAATGAAGCTTTGCAGGACTCCAGGCAACACAGGCAGAAAAAGTGAAAGGAAAGCCAAGAGTGAGGACAACGCCCACGAGACTGTCATGGGTTGCATCCTCAAATGACAGGGATCACATGCTTCCCCACATGTGGGTCAGTTGAACATCTCATAGGCCCTTCACATTCCTCCCACTTGGGGCTGAGCCTGCAGGACGAGTCTTGGGAGAGAAACATGAAGAGCCTTAAATTGCCCCTCCTATGAATACAGGGACCCTTGGCTGGAAATTGGACATCTCTTCAGGCTCTGTGGTGGTCCCTTGGCGTTTCTGGGTACTAGCTTTTGTCTGAGCTGGCAGCTGAGCTATTAGCCTTGCTTCTCTCTTTAGAGGGATACGTAGCATTCGGGAGTAATGGAGCCTATAAAAGGAATTTCTGAGGGAGGGGGAAGGGAATTTCTGTGTTTGAGGGTTTTAGTGGAGTGGGTGGGTATTGTCTTTTATTATGAGCAGCTGTGTAGTATAGAGGTTAAATCACCAACCTTGGAACCAGACTTCCTGGGCTCAGAGCCTGGCTCTGTTCCTAACTAGCTTTGTGACCTTGGCAAGTTACTTAATCTCTCTGTGTACCTATTTCCTTATCTATGAAATAGTGATAATAATAATGCCACTCTCAATGGATTGATGTGATTATTAAATTACTAATATATGTAAAATACACAAAATAGTGCTTACAAACACCAAAAAAAAAAAGTTTGCTATTACTCTCCGTGCCCTCTTCGGCTGCAGGTGCAAGACTGCCACTAGAAGGCGTTGTTAGCCTTAGGGGTGTGGTGGTTTTCCCTCAAGAGTAGGCACAGAATCCCGGGACTGGGGAGCCCAGCCCTGAAGTAGGCCCTGCTCTACCCCTCATCTGAGTAAGAAGGATTTGTTATTGTTGGAGATGCAACCAACCAGAGCCCAGGAAAAGGACAGGGTGAGGCCTGGCCACAGAAAGACCTCACAATTCAGAGGTGTCACGGCAAGCATGAGCTGCAGCTTGGGAAAAATAGGGACCCCGGGGCCCAAGAAGGATAACCATTAAACCTTCGCTTTAGAGAGAGTGCTGTGCCTTTATCCCAGGCTGATTTCTGGAGCCAGCAGAGAAAGGGGGTCAGCAGGAAGGCCCTGTGTGTTCAGTGTGGGGAAACAGAGCACTAATGATTGAATCCCCCATGAGGGCATGTGGAGAGCCTAAATATCTAAGGGGTCAAGTGGAGAATTGAAATGAGATACGAAGCCGGGGTCTGAAGGTGAGAACAGAGCAATCAGGTTCAGGAGGAATGTTCGGGAAGGAGCATTTATAAAAGGCCTTCCTCCAGAGCCCTGGGTAGGAGGCCAGCTCGCAGGGCCATTGGGGCTCCCTCCTCTGCTTCCTGCTCCCCCTGTGTGTGACCCACGGTGGGTGCCTGCTGCTTAGTGGGCCCACATCAACTGTCTCTCTTTGGGGGAAGCCACTCTGCAGCCTGAAGAGTCCTGGACAAGTGCTACTTCTCTTCTTACCACCTCATTCGCTGCGCCCTCTGCAGGAATCTATCTGGTTCTCACCTGATTGCTCTAGATGTTTAGTGGTTTCCACAGCCGTTTCTCCCATCCCAATGAGTTTTTTTTTTTTTTCTTTCTAGTACGCGGGCCTCTCACTGTTGTGGCCTCTCCCGTTGCAGAGCACAGGCTCCGGACGCGCAGGCTCAGCGGCCATGGCTTACAGGCCCAGCCGCTCCGCGGCATGTGGGATCCTCCTGGACTGGGGCACGAACCCGTGTCCCCCGCATCGGCAGGCGGATTCTCAACCACTGTGCCACCAGGGAAGCCCCGCAATGAGTTTTCATTAATGTTTGTCAGTACGGAGTCAGGGTTATGACCTGTGGAGCGGCTCTTCCACCAGTGGTGCCCACAAGAGGAAACCCCAGCAGTCCTCCCTCCTGCTTGACCCTTGGTGGCTTCTCAATTCCTAGCCGGGTGCCCAAGCTCCCCGTCCTTCCTATGCTGTGGGTGCTCCCTTCCCTGCTTCCCAACTCCATCAGACTTCACCACCACTCCCCCTGTGCCTTACTTAGAGCTTGAGTGTAGGGGGAAGTCTCCCCAGCTTCCTCTTCCAGAAGGCCAGCACATAGACCCTCTTCCCTTTAAAGACTGTATTGCTCCACATGAAAGAGCAGTAAGATCACAAAACCAACACATCTAAGAGAGTTACAAAACTGATCGCTTTTCTATAATTCAAAAAGATACATGCACCCCTATGCTCATAGCAGTACCATTTACAATAGCCAAGACATGAAAACAACCTAAACATCCATCGACAGATGAATGGATATAGAAGATGTGGTACATATATATACAATGGAATACTAGTCAGCCATAAAAAAGAAGAAAATAATGCCATTTGCAGCAACATGGATGCAACTAGAGATTATCATACTAAGTGAAGTGAGTCAGAAAGAGAGAGACAGATACCATATGATATCACTTATATGTGGATTCTAAAATATGACACAAATGAACTTATCTACGAGACAGATACAGATTCACAGACATAGAGAACAGACCTGTGGTTGCCAAAGAGGAGGGGAGTGGATAGGATTAACAGAGTGGGAGTTTGGGATTAACAGATACAAACTATCATATATAGAATGGATAAACAACAAGGTTCTACTGTACAGCACAGGGGACTTTCTTCAGTATCCTATAGTAAACCATAACGGAAAAGAACATGAAAAATAATATATATACATATAACTGGACCACTCTGCTGGACACCAGAAATGAACACAGCATTGTAAATCAACTATACTTCAAAAAAATAAATTTTAAAATAAAAAAAAATTTGGTATACAGAGCAAAAAACAAAAGCAAAAAAACAGATCCTTTTTACCACTCTGGTCCCCAATCTGCATTCGTTGATTCCTTCATTCATTTATCCATTCAATGAGTATGTATTGAGCACCTGCTGTGTACCAGGGAGTGGCCGAGGCACGGAGGATTCGGCAGTGAACAAGTCAGCCACAGACCTGCCTCTGCTCTCGTGCTGTTCCTGGCTCCCCTGAGCCAATCCTGGGAGCTGGGGGTTGGGGGTGGGGGTGGGTTGTTGTGAATCTGATGTCCAGGTCCTGTGAACAAGCTCACTGGGGGCACTGCTCTCAAAGCCTGCATTTAGGCCCGAGGCAGGACTAGACAGGCTGAGCTGCTGGGCTGGAGCAGCTAGAAGCAGTGAGGCCGTGGCTGTGCTAGTTTAGTCCTGGTGGCTGAGGGAAGCCACAGGTCTGAGCCAAAGGGGTAGTGGCCTGGGTCAGGTCTAAGGGCTGCAAAGTGAGTCCGGGAATTAGGGAGAGGTCGGGAGGGAGAGTACAGGGGAGGGGGCTGCTAGTGGGTCAGGATTAGAGGAAGGCAGGGGTGCTGGGAGTTGGTGGAGCGGCAGGAAATGGGCTGTTTCTTGATGGTCACGACAACAACAGTGATACTGGCCATCAAGTGTGGGAAGGGCTTCCTGTGTCTGTGCCAGGCACCAAACTAAGCGCTTGATATCTGCGGTCCCATGTTAAGTGGGGCCAGCCAGGA
Organism: Phocoena phocoena; assembly: GCF_963924675.1. Classification (NCBI taxonomy): domain Eukaryota; kingdom Metazoa; phylum Chordata; class Mammalia; order Artiodactyla; family Phocoenidae; genus Phocoena; species Phocoena phocoena. The sequence continues at coordinate 93,918,933 of NC_089224.1, read as the reverse complement.
CAACTGCTCTGAAGCGTAGAAAGGAATTCACCACACCTCCCCTTCCTAGACCCCAGCAAAAGTTAAGACCAAGTGAGCCATCCTTCCTCCATCCCGTCCCCCTTCAAGCTCTTCCTAGCGTCTACCTCTATGTAGGAAAATGACACTTTATCAGACGTAAAGATGAAATGAAGGCAGAGTAACAGTCTCCTCGCCCCAAGTGGAAAACTAGCATCGTTGAGCAACTGACCTCTTTACTAAGCCTTTGTATATTCCAGGGATGACCCTCCTTGGGCATCACCTTGCCAAAGGACACAGATTCCAGTGCCTCAGGCCAGGCAGGTAACGCAAGTGAGTGTGTGTGAAGAAAAACCCACCCCAGTCCTCAGAGCAAGAAAAAGAGAAAGAAAAAGGAAAAGCATGGGTGCTGAGGCCGTTTGGAGGGTGCTTCCCATCAAAGCATGAAACCCAGTGGCCAGATCTTCTGTGTTTTTTCCAACAGAAGATAGCGATCCAGATTTAAGTAGGAAATCTCTAAGCTGTTAAATGTTGACAATAAATACAAAAATTAAAACAGACAAGCAATGCCTCTCTGGGACTTGTATTATACAAAGCAAATGAAACACATCTGAGAGCTCTCCGACGGCCACTCTGCCTTGCAACTTATAGGCGATATCAAAACTGAATTCAGAGTCCTTAGAACGTCTTCCCCAAACGTGTTAAATCCTCCCACAGGAATGGTAGTACTTTTAGGCATTGTGTGAGTACTACTGTTCCCAAAACTCGAAAGCAGCCTCACAGTTCCATTACCTGCTGAATCGGGGAGGGGGGAAAGGGAGAGGTAAGAACACACAAGAGGAGGGGAGAAGATGAAAGAATTGGGGGCGGGTGGAAGGGGCGCTACTGTGTTCCGGGCCTGCCTATGCCGTGGATATCTTGTTTCATCCTTAAGCTTGTGCAGTAGGTACTCTTCCTACATTCCTGAAGTGAAAATTTCCTAAGGTCACTCAGGGCCAGAGCCTATGGGAAGGAGTCCTTGCTCTTTCCAGTATATTCTGTGGGACTGACTGTTGGGTATCTGGGCCCGTGGCCTCAGGGTAGCTGACGCAGCCAAGCTCTTGCTCTGTGTGCCCCACTGGCCTCGCTCAATGCTACGGCGTTAAAGCACACACTAGTGCCAGGAGCTGGGGCTGAAGGGATGGAAAGGGCAGAGGGATTATCCACAGTCCGCGCTGCATCCTTGCTTCACCCACAAGCATCCCTCACATGCATCTATCAAATCCTTGCTTTCTGGGACTTCCCTGGTCCTGTGGTTCTGTGCTTCCACTGCAGGGGGTGAGGGTTGGATCCCTGGTAGGGAACTAAGGTCCTGCATGCCACACAGAGCGACCAAAATAAATAAATTAATTTCAGAAACTAATAATAATACTTGCTTTCTGCTCTGCACTGTTCTTAGAAGACTGAGACACCCTAGAAGCAACTGAGGCTCCAATTTCTACCTGCAGAGAGCGTTCAGTTTAATAAGGCGGACCCAGGGCTGCCAGAAAACATTGGGTTGAGGACATGTCTAGAGCAACTTGTGTCCAAGTGCAAGGTGAGATGGCTCAGATTTGCCCTCCCACGAAGACAGAATTGGAGGAAGCTTACTCAGAGCTGGGGGAAGCCCTGTGAGTAGCAGTGTTGGACTTGCTCTCCAGGAAAGAGACCTGGAGGAGGGAGCCATGGGCAGGAGCTGCTCATTGAGTCCCATTCAAATCCACACATCTGAAACACTGTTCAGTATTAAAGTAACGAAATATATACATAATACAGCGGGCGTGAAGCTCAAAGACATTATGTTAAGTGAAAGAAACCAGACACAAAAGTCACTTATTGAATGATTCCATCGATACAAAATGTCCAGGAAAGGCCAATCCATAGATACAGAAAGTAGGTTAGTGGTTGCCTAGGGATTAACTGTAAATGGGCGTGAGAGATCTTATTGGGGTGATAGAAATGTTTAAAACTGGATTGTGCTGTTGGTTACACAACTTGGTAAAATTGCTGGTGAATTTTACAGTATCTAAACTTGTTTACGCACACACCCACACACACACACACACACACACACACGCCATGGAGAAACCAGAAATATCGCACCTTTGATACAAGGCCAAAGACGAAATTAACTTGACACAGAGATGATCTGTTTCCCAGAGGTGCTACTTTCTCATCAAACCTGATTGATCAGAATGACAGTTCGTAACCTCAAATTCACAAAAGTGGTTTGGGGTAAAGACGTTGGAAGGAGGATGGTGAGTTTGGTTATACCCTACGTGATTACAGGCAGGACTTGCAGGAAGGAAGCTGACCCAACCTCAGACTGACTGGGGAAATTAGCCCCGTCCATGAACACATTGCACTGGAGCCCTCCCTGGGCTTGCAACCCTGTGTAGGTGGCTGACAGTGCTTTCAACAGAGGAAAGGGTTGGGACTTTACCATTTTCACAACAGTTCAGTGAAGAAGGCAGAGGTAAGTTTGGGAATAAAAGAGTTAAATCTTTCCTTGGAAGAGAGAAATAGGAAGCCAAAGAGGGGTGGAGGGAGAGGAGGAGGGGTGCTGAAAAGAAATAAGATTCTGGATGATTTTAGCTTTCACTCACTTACTAGGTATGTGACCTTTCTGTCCTGTAAAATGAAAATGTCTCTTAACCTCTCTAAGCCTCATTTTTCTCATCTGTAATCAAATCTATCTCAGAGGATTATTTCGAGGCTTAAATGAGATCATACACTTCAAGCACCTAGTGTGATATCTCATAGATGGGTGCTTCATTCATTTACTTTGACCAGCTAATTTTTTTTTTTTTTTGGAGCATATGCTACGTGTTAGGCAGTGAAGTGACATCGGCAGATACATAAACAAATAACATAATTTCTTAGGGATAAGAACTCTGAAAAAAGTGAAAAAATAATGGAATAGAGAGTAACTGAGTGGGGTTGTCGGGGGGCGGGCAGGGGATGGATGATTTTAAATAGCGAAGGCAGAGATGAGACATCAGAGCAAAAATCTAAATAAAGAGAAGGAGCAATCTATGCAAGGCTCTGGGAGGAATATTCCAGACAGAGAGAGCAGCAAGTGCAAAGGCCCTGAAATAGGATGGAGTTTGGTCAGAGCCAGGACTAGGGTGGGTGAGCGAAGCCATCACTCTCAGGGTCAAGCAAATGCAGGATTAGAGCCCGTCTTTATTTTACATGTTGATATTTTGTTCACCATGAATTTGGGGGCGGGGGGCAGCATCGATTTTGATTTTTTTAAAGTTTTGCATTAATATAGTATTTATTGTGATGACTAGGTTTTTTGGCACCCCTTCCATTTTTCACAAGACGAATGCCTCACTGTGATTTGAGCATGAGGTTAGGGTTATTGCAAAACAATCTAATAAAAAATCTCTCTCAGTTTTCCTGTTTTTGGAAAACTCAAGAGCCCAGATTATATTCAGAAGCGTTTGCCAGATTATGCTCAGGTGCCCTGAGATTCCCAGTCCTCCAGCTTCCCCTTTCCCCACTCCTCTGAGGGCACATGTGTTGAGGGGATGCATCAGAGTATCCTCCAGATCCCTCCAGGTTGGGAGAAAATTCTGGGGCCCCTCCAGCCAGTCCCACCAGGGCCCAGCCCTATGCTACTGTCACTACTCTTCTCCAAGCCCCAGGTGACCTCCCTATTCTATAGAGTTCTCCTGAGAATAAGAAAATAAGTGTAAACTGCAAAGCTCTAACAAACCCTCATTTGCTGGCTCTTGCAAGACCTCAGGCCTCTCTGATACCACTGGAAGAAAACCCTTCCCTCCCCCAGTCTGCCAACCCCTCAGGAGGACCAGCCTGGGGTGGTCATAAAATTGTGGTCCCCAAGGTAGCTTTGCTTTTTCAGGTTTACAGAGCCTTCTGTTGGAGATCTAGGCCACATCTCATTTTTGCCAGTTGCCTCTTGCCTCATTTACTTTCTCTTGTAGCGATTGGAGAGAAGCAGCTTTCTTGCCTCTTACTTTGCAGTAAATTTCAGGGCTCCTAGGAGCCTTTATGCAAGTAGGCCCCCAGTGGCCTACTGAGATAACTTACCCTCCTCCCCCTTCCTCCCTCCCTCCCTTGCTTCCTCTCTCTCTCCCTTAACAGATATATTTTTTGACTACCTATATGCATATCACCATACTGGGGACACAGTGATGAATAAGACAGACATGGCCCCCTCCCATACTGAGCTCTTACTCTGGTCGGAGAGACTGATGAAGCAATTACAATATAGTTGTCATGATGAGGGAGGTGTGGGGTGCCGTAAATGTTCATAGATGGGATGGAAAAATCTCGAGCCTCTGTTCTTTTAAAATATGGGAATGAGGTTCAGAGAAGGAAAAAGTAGTGTCCTCAGTCACGTGATTCCAGAACTCTGGTTCTCTCTTTTCCAGACTCATACTCTTTCAGTCCTTTTACTGAATAATAAAGATCTCACTTTGGGGCCCAGAAAATCTCTAAAGGGGAAGGAAGTTGAGGTGTGCGACATAAAGCTGAGGAATTAACTGGGAAGCATTCAGTGGATGGCAGGCTGCCTTTCCTGCACATCTGGCTGGCGCAGCCCTGGGCTCACTCTTACTCCACTGCCGCTGGGATGGTCCGTCTGCAGGAGAGAGAATCCTAGTCCTGGCTGGGGCCTTAATGCATCTTCTTACTTTTTCTTTTCATGTTTCCTGTGCCAACTCCACTTTTATGTGTAACACTTAGTCTTCACAGTATTGGTTTTCTAGAAGTTGCTCCCATTTCATGCAGAGATCAGAAGTCTGTGACGGGCACTAAAAGCAAGGAGTGTGTCCATATTAAGAAGTCAAATAAGGACTTCCCTGGTGGTCTTGTGGTTAAGAATCTGCCTTCCAATGCAGGGGACGCAGGTTCAATCCCTGGTCGGGGAACTAGGATCCCACATGCCACGGGACAACTAAGCTGAGCCACAACTACTGAGCCCACGCACTCTGGAGGCCACGCGCCACACGTGCACAGAGGAGCCTGAGCACCAAGCTAGCGAGGAGCCTGCGCACCGCAATGAAGAGCCTGGGCGCCGCAATGAACGATCCCGCATGCTGCAACTAAGACCCTGACGCAGCCAAAAAGTAAATAAACTAATTAATTTTTTTTAAAAAGAGTCAAATAATTTCTTAAACTCCTCAATCTGGCCATTCTCACGTGGGACTTGCTCTAACCTCTGAAGGATAGCCTTCTTGGGTTTCAAGAAAGACCTGAGATGTTTTGTCATTTCTGCCTCAATACCTTCTATTTCTGTGGGCTTATTACAGAATGGCACCCCAGAGGCCGTGGATACATAAAGGCGTGACTCGGCAGCTGACCTTCCACTCAACCTTGTCTTGAATGGTCTAACCTTAAGCAGCTCCCCTCTCCCCATAGCAGCTGTTAACAGGGCTTTCAGCCTGAGGCCGGGCATGTAGGTAGGTCTAGAAAAAGGCACTGACTAGGAAAAGATAAAGGGCTTTCTTCTCCCACACCCAGAAGATGGACATGGCTGCCAAGGGAAAAAGGCCAAGAAATGTACTCCCCAGAGGCAAGGTTATTTAAAGCTTCCCAGAACCTTTCTGAGCTAGAATAGTCTTTGTCCTCAAAATGTTTAGTCAGAGGTGAAAGCTGGTGGCTGGCTGCTTGGAAATCAAGGCGATCTGGAAATACAGGCAGAACTTTTTGACTTTGGAGTCACTTTTGATTTCCTCATCACCTCGGGCTCTCTAGGGTGGCCTGGTGATTTGTCAGCGCTCCTCTGAACTGACTCAATCTTGTGTTCCTAGTGGCACGGAAGTCTGGCAAGTAAACAGAGCCACTTGCTTGGCTGGGTTTGAGAGACCATCAAAGAGGTCAGAGTTCAGCCACGCTGTACAGAATCTTCCCTCACTTGTCCCAGGGAAACATAAAAAATTCATTCTGTTATGACAGTTTGAGCAATTAACATTCCTGAAGGAAAATTTAAATGCAAAGTGTACCTGCCAACTATGGTCCCCTAAGGGGAGGAATGTGGGAAAATCTAACCTCTTAACAAACAACTTGTGTGAAGAGTTTTATTCCTAAGAAATCAACACTTAATATATTGTTTTGGCAAAATAATGTCCCGCAAAGCAGTAGTTATTAATCCTGACTGCACATTGGAATCATCTGGGGCAGGGGTGGGGATTTGAAAAATACTGACATCTGGGTCCCATTCCAGAGATGATGACTTCAATGCTCAGGGATAGGGCAGGGCATCAGTACAGTTGTCCCTTGGTATCCACAGGGGGTTGGATCCAGTACCTTCCTCCAATAACAAATTCCGTGGATGCTCAAGTCCCATAGATAAAGTGGCATAGTGTTTGCATATAACCTATGCACACCCTCTTGTATACTTTAAATCATCTCTAGATTGCTTATAATACCTAAGGTAAGTTCTACGTAAAGATTTGTAAATGCAATGTAAACACTATGTAAATAGTTGCCAGCAAATTCAAGTTTTGCTTTCTGGAAACTGCTGGAATTTTCTTTTTTTTGAATTTTATTTTATTTATTTTTTTATACAGCGGGTTCTATTAGTTATCTATTTTATACGTATTGGTGTATACATGTCAATCCCAATCTCCCAGTTCATCCCACCACCACCCGCCCCCCCACCCACCCACTGCTTTCCCCCCTTGGTGTCCCTACGTTTTTTCTCTACATCTGTGTCTTTATTCCTGCCCTGCAAACCAGTTCATCTGTACCATTTTTCTAAGTTCCACATATATGCGTTAATGTACGATATCTGTTTTTCTCTTTCTGACTTACTTCACTCTGTATGACAGTCTCTAGATCCACCCATGTCTCTACAAATGACCCAATTTCATTCTTTTTTATGGCTGAGTAATATTCCATTGTATATATGTACCATATCTTCTTTGTCCAGTCATCTGTCGATGGATATTTAGGTTGCTTCCATGACCTGGCTACTGTAAGTAGTGCTGCAATGAACATTGGGATGCATGTGTCTTTCTGAATTATAGTTTTCTCTGGGTATATGCCCTGTAGCGGGATTGCTGGGTCATACGGTAATTCTATTTTTATTTATTTATTTATTTATTTTTGGCGGTACGCGGGCCTCTCACTGTTGTGGCCTCTCCCGTTGTGGAGCACAGGCTCCGGATGCGCAGACTCAGTGGCCACGGCTCACGGGCCCAGCCGCTCCGTGGCATGTGGGATCTTCCCGGACAGGGGCATGAACCTGTGTCTCCTGCATCGGCAAGAGGACTCTCAACCACTGCACCACCAGGGAAGCCCTCTATTTTTAGTTTTTTAAGGGACCTTCATACTGTTCTCCATAGTGGCTATATCAATTTACATTCCCACCAACAGTGCAAGAGGGTTCCCTTTACTCCACATCCTCTCCAGCATTTGTTGTTTCTAACTGGTGTTAGGTGATACCTCATTGTAGTTTTGATTTGTATTTCTCTAATAATTAGTAATGTTGAGCAGCTTTT